>NC_056745.1:236003335-236250835 GCF_019279795.1 Protopterus annectens
CTGCTCTGAACGACTTGGGTTTTCATCCTTTAAATCCCTCCTGTGCGGCAGCGTAGTTCAGCTTTTGCTGATGGTATGTAATCTTGGGGTAATCCCTCATGAAAAATAGACATTGAGGGATGAAGATGTCTGCTATTATAAAGTCTGAAGGCTTTCATCTAAGGACTATTTCATGAAGCAAGCAATAATTACCATCTGAGGACATGGCTGTCATCATGCCTGCATTACTGCATCTCCCAGTATCTACAGCTGCTAACATGCTTGCATTACTGCACCTCCTAGTATCTACAGCTACTGTCATGCCTGCATTACTGCACCACTCAGTAGCTACAGCTGCTGTCATGCATGCACTTCTGCACCTCCCAGTATCTACAGCTGCTGTCATGCCTGCATTACTGCACCTCCTAGTTTCTACAGCTGCTGTCATGCCTGCATTACTGCACCTCCTAGTATCTACAGCTGCTGTCATGCCTGCATTACTGCACCTCTCAGTAGCTACAGCTGCTGTCATGCCTGCATTACTGCACCTCTCAATAGCTACAGCTGCTGTCATGACTGCATTTCTGCACCTCCCAGTAGCTACAGCTGCTGTCATGCCTGCATTACTGCACCTCCTAGTATCTACAGCTGCTGTCATGCCTGCATTACTGCATCTCCCAGTATCTACAGCTTCTAACATGTCTGCATTACAGCACCTCCTAGTATCTACAGATGCTATCATGCCTGCATTACTGCACCTCCCAGTACCTACAGCTGCTATCATGCCTGCATTACTGCACCTCCCAGTATCTACAGCTGCTGTCATGCCTGCATTACTGCACCTCCCAGTATCTACAGCTGCTGTCATGCCTGCATTACTGCACCTCTCAGTAGTTACAGCTGCTGGCATGCCTGCATTTCTGCACCTCCCAGTATCTACAGCTGCTGTCTTGCCTGCATTACTGCACCTCCTAGTATGTACATCTGCTGTCATGCCTGCATTACTGCACCTCCTAGTATCTACAGCTGCTGTCATGCCTGCATTACTGCACCTCTCAGTAGCTACAGCTGCTGTCATGCCTGCATTACTGCACCTCCTAGTATCTACAGCTGCTGTCATGCCTGCATTTCTGCACCTCCCAGTATCTACAACTGCTAACATGCCTGCATTACTGCACCTCCTAGTACCTACAGCTGCTATAATGCCTGCATTACTGCACCTCTCAGTAGCTACAGCTGCTGTCATGCCTGCATTTCTGCACCTCTCAGTATCTACAGCTGCTGTCATGCCTGCATTACTGCACCACCTAGTATCCACAGCTGCTGTCATGCCTGCATTACTGCACCTCTCAGTAGCTAAAGCTGCTGTTTTGCCTGCATTACTGCACCTCTCAGTAGCTATAGCTGCTGTCATGCCTGCATTACTGCACCTCTCAGTAGCTACAGCTGCTGTCATGCCTGCATTACTGCACCTCTCAGTAGCTACAGCTGCTGTCATGCCTGCATTACTGCACCTCCCAGTATCTACAGCTGCTATCATACTTGCATTACTGCACCTCCTAGTATCTACAGCTGCTGTCATGCCTGCATTACTGCACCTCTCAGTAGCTACAGCTGCTGCCATGCCTGCATTACTGCACCTCTCAGTAGTTACAGCTGCTGTCATGCCGGCATTTCTGCACCTCCCAGTATCTACAGCTGCTGTCATGTCTGCATTACTGTACCTCCTAGTATCTACAACTGCTGTCATGCCTGCATTACTGCACCTCCTAGTATCTACAGCTGCTGTCATGCCTGCATTACTGCACCTCTCAGTAGCTACAGCTGCTGTCATGCCTGCATTACTGCACCTCCCAGTATCTACAGCTGCTGTCATGCCTGCATTACTGCACCTCTCAGTAGCTACAGCTGCTGTCATGCCTGCATTTCTGCACCTCCCAGTATTCACAGCTGCTAACATGCCTACATTACTGCACCTCCCAGTATCTATAGTTGCTAAAGTATGACATCAATAGTCTTGCAGCTCATACATAACTTTGCCACGTGGTTACTAATGTTTAAATCATGTTGCCAGTGGATTGCACCATTTTACTTTGAGGTTGCATGGTTCAGTAGCTCAGCCAGTAGCATGCTGTCCTTTGGTATAGAAGGCTGTGGGGTGTATTTTAACACCAGATGAGTAGATTAATTTTGGGAAGAGGGTTTGACATAATGATTAAAGTCTTACCTCACAGATACAAGGTAAAGAGTTTGATTGTAACCTCTGGTTATTGGCAAGGTATGTAGCAGTGTGCAGACTTGTAGCCTAGTATTACCCCTTGAACCTATGACTGTATCATTTACCCCATGAACCTATGCCTGTACCATCATGTATAATCTGTAATGTTCTTCAGTTTGTGTATTTAATCCTACACAAGATGGATCCCCTGCCTCCTTGTGAGAGAAGTGAAACCCAACATTGCTGACACTTCAGAAAATGAGCTGCAGTTTTAACAGAAAGGCAAGAAATCTTTAAGGTTGCTCTTACACTTTAAAGTGTCACTGCACAAACCAGATATGCATCTCAGAATGTGTTTGCTTCCATGGTACTATGTGCCCCTTCCCACCATCCCCAATACGTGCAGGCGAATCTTAAATAAAAATTTTTGTAAATTTTTCTTGAAGATATTTCCCATAAAGTTCACTTGATATCGTAGATAGCTTGGTGATGTATCTATAGATTTCAATGGATGCACCATTGGGGATGCGCAGTTGGGTCTATATTACCAACTCGAATGATGTAGAGTACTAAAAGATCGACACACATTAGTCATAATTTCTAATATGCGAAAGCTCTAAAGATCTACAGCAGAAATCACAAACTGTCATAGTTGGCCAAATTACGACAGTGACATATTCCACAAACACAAAACCATGTTGAACGCTGGCACAGAAGAATCCGTTGTTTGCTAGAGCGACTTATTTGTGACATTCCCTCAGTTTGTTTGTGTTAGTCCAGGAGCAGAATAGCGTGAATGAAATTAGGCTACAGTTACTTTCTGGATGCCCCCCTTCCCCAAAGAAAAGGAAAACATTGGAGAAACAACACAGATTACAATTGCTGTTAGATAAGAAAGCTGAATACAGTTCCCATGATTTTCTAATAGCGGTTGCTATGCTTTTAAAAATATAGTTGCTGTGATGGTATATGTTGTTTGTACCATTCACTAGAGTGTACTTTATTTAGTTTTTCTACCACTGTTTTTTAGCACTTTAAAGGTTTTTCAGTATTTAGAGTAGCAGTATTACGTCTATTGTAAATTACAGGTGTATGTTTAGATGTCACGTCTTTTAATTTATATATTCACTATGGAGCCAGGGAAGTGGTGTTGGCTAACTATGATTTTTCGATTGTATGATTTTCACCATTTTAGAATTTCAGTGAAGTGTAAGATTAACGAATATATGTCAATCTTTTAGTACTCGACATTTTAATCGTTCAAGTTGGTAACATAGACCTGCTCAGTCAATATTACCTTAAGTCACTTAGGAAGACCATAGACAAACAGGGAAAAGGGTTTGAACCTTGTATCCTCAGCACATAAAACCAGATCCTTACCAGAGCTTTACTCCTCTGTGCCACCACTAGAGCATGGATATGCTTTAAGCATTTCTTTAAGTCACTTAAAAAGTTTTATTAAAATATGACAAAGAAAAAAACTTTCCACCCTGTACCTATGGCACAGAAAGTAGTCCATTAACAATTCAGAACTTGGGTACTGTACACTAACTGAGGAGGGTTTGCAAACTAATGGATTATCTGAATTATAAGAAGTATAAAACTGTTAATGCCTGTTAATGGTATTATTGACTGACTGTAATAGTCTCTGAGTTATGAGGAATTCAGCAGGAGAAAAAGCAGGAAAAGTTGTAAAGAATGTTGGTGTCTGCCTTAAGTCACTTAAAAAGTTAATAGAGCAACAGACTTAGAATTGTGATGCAGTTTTGGAACAATGAGAAGAACCTGGCATTATTGGCCAGCTGAGTAATCATCCATGATTTACAAGAAGCAGAGAAAAAAATAAGGGAATATATCAGGGACAGAGAAGAGGTTTGTTTGTTGGGGTGTGTATTTGAATGTATGCATGTGTGTGGAAGAATGATTGAGGGATGCCAATTCCAATGTGATATATGGGCTGCCAGGGGTGATCAAAGCAGCAAAGTTCTAATTAGCACTAGTGGTACTACCACGCAATTCATAGACATGCAAATTAGGCAGTAATGACGTCTTTCCTTATTGTGGCTCGTGTCTCTGAATATGATTTTCCACAAATGGATTTGGTTTTGGGGGCTATTTTAAGGAGTGATGGTTTAGTTAACATGGCCAGTGGAGGTAAGGAACAAGGGGAGAGTGCAGAACTGGAGTTTTTCTCAGTGTAGTGGCTTTGGAGTTTTGGGGTGGAAAGATGAAGAACAGGTTGGTGGAGACTTGGATTGGGCAATAATAGCTTGATATACAATGTGATTAACCAGCTAGGGGATGGGGACAGTTTTGAGCAGACTGATGAGATGCGTGATCATGAATGTGATTATCAAAGCTCAGTACGTGCCAGGCTTAGAAGAAGGTCATTCTGAGTGAACACATTAGGGCCTTCATCACTGTGATGAAGAATTTTGGTTGGAGAAGGAGTTAAAGCTAAGGTATGCTTGTCTGCTTTGAACTGGTTTCACAAAGCAGTGGGCTGGGGAGATTTTGCAAAGTCATTTCAAGTGTGTGCGCCATGTTTAAGGGATGAGGAAAAAATCCCCAAGTAGTTAGGATGAGGGATATCCCATAGAACCCAGGGTACTGAATGCCCAAACATAGCTCCTCCCCTGTACCCACTGATTCTACTCTAGCTGACTTTCAGGCTCACAGTGCTAATTCCTTAACATGACTTACTAGTACCCTTGCCTGATGCCCACACCGAACCATCTGTCAGCTTTCACGAAGTTCTGTGACCTCCAAGTGAGTACATTTTAAGCAGCCTTTGAATAGTAGTTATCTGTGGTTATGGAATAACACTTGTAAAGGTGAAGCATCATAGTGTGGGATGGTGGTTCTACTAAGAAAGTATTAGGTGGAGTTGTGTTCCAGCAGGTACAAAAAACGGTGGTAGAGTATTGTGTTTTTTGTGCAAAGACAGCACAGAATGTGAGATGTTTTTGTTTTTTCTTGTACTTTACACCATGTTAATTTCATTCATAGTGCAGCAGTTAAGAAAACAGTGCTGCTAAGAAGTAACACATGCAAAGACAGTACCTGAATAGTTTGTAAATAAGCATAAAATAAAGTGATGGCATTTTCTTTACTTGAGGTAATTGATAGCAGTTATTTTCTCGGGAGGACAATGAGCAGGGTATCTGCAAGTAGACTTCAATGATAGTTTGTTTGAAAAGATAAAAAGAAATGGAATCAATATTCATTCATCAGGCTCCATGTTAGTAATTTGATCACTTTTTTATGGAAATTAAAGAATAGCAGAATATGTCATTGGACTGATTCCAGTTTTCAATGAGAAAAAGTGAAAATTAAGTAAGATGTGCTGGGTTCATTAGTCATTGTTTGGGCAGGGAGGTAGTTCACTCTACGTTTGTGTGCATATTGTCAGCACCCGACACACCTTCTTATAACCACTAGTATAGTAATATAGTTCTTGTATGTTAATCATGTAATTAAACAAGTGCCAAGTATGTCTAGTATTGAGGATGTGCACATGTTAAGGGTTTGCATTCTTTTGTTTGCCTTTTGTCGTAGTTTGAAGTGAACAATGCAGCTTCCTGCACTAGTATTTCTGGATTTTGGCAGGCTACTGTATGTAAGGATTTGAGTCCTGTAGAATTCTACGGTCAGTTTTAGTTATTGTTAACTTTGTGAAGCTGGATTATGCAGCTCCTGCTGCTAATTTGTACATTGTTACATTGCGCTATATTTCATACATGGGCTGTCAAAAGTAGGCTGTGAGTCATGTTAGCCTGCTCGACAACTAGCTAATGTGCCCCTTCCAATCTCTGTGCTTCAAAGCGTTTATCTGCTATAGCTACTTCAATCCATTCTCTTAAAAGATTCCACTTGTCAGTAACCCAGTCTGTAAAAAATGCTTTTCCGTGCTAAGATTGTTCATGCTTTCCTCTTGCCTTTCATACTGGGATAACCTTGTGCTCTATGTACCCATATTCCATTTGTAATCTCAACTTACAGAAGGCAACAAAACTGACCAAAAGCACTTGCCAGTTCTGATATGTGGGCAGTATTGTGGCTGGGATCTCTGTCTCACAGATCCAAGGTCTACAGTTCAGTTCTTTATCTAGACTGTGGTCTCTTTCGTTGTACAGTTTGCATATTCTCCCTGTGTCCATTTTCTGTGGATACTCTGCTCTCCTCCCGTCTCCCAAAAGCATGTTGATTGGCTGGCTACTTTAAAGTGTTCATATATATTACAACTACCCTTGTCCTTTTGACCTGGATCATGTCTGAAAAGGGGTCCATGATGATCAGGTCACTTACTCATTTATCGTGTGTGTAATTTAAAATGCACAAAGGTCATCTAGTAAGATGAATAATTACACACTCTTACCAAAACACAGCTAATATCGTCGGCACAAGTGGAATCTGCTACTCCTTCCATCCCTGCCTCCTTTACAAATGTTGGCACTTGCAATGCTGGGTCACGATAAAGTTAAAAAAAAAAAAAAAAAAGAGAGACTGAAAATACAGAAGAAGAGCAAATATAATAAACATTGCTGTTCTTCTTTAGACCTGATTTTGCTGAGGAGCAATCTCCTCCTGCACCCACACGCCCCGGAACTTGTATACACCAACTCCAGGATCGCCATACCTTTGGGAAAAGGGTATATTCCCAGAATTGACAATCTCATACTTAAGTAAGTCTGGAATTTTATTCATTCACTCTCCACATCTCTCCTTTCCTGCTTAAGTGTACTAACTTGGAGGTCACAGAACTAAGAGTCAGCAGGATACCTGGTTTTCAGTCAAAACCCAAGTGTTCTGCCTTTCTTAAGGGTGTGCACACACTCAGAATTTGTATGCTTGAGTAGGATGGTATAGTGGAGCGCTGGTGAGATGGGGCCTGACTACGTGCAGAAAGTAATGTTTACCTAACATGCCTGTATGTTTTCAGTTGTGCATTCAGTAATGTCAGTATGTGAGCTGTTGCCTTTAGTGGCTTGTCAAACTGGGTATGATAGTTGTATGTCACCATCCCTCAACTCCTCCCTGTTCATCTTCTTCCCTAGCGAATAGTTTTCTTTGCTGGTCCTCATATGTCATGCCCTCCATATCCCTCCACACCATTTCCAGTGCTGTAATTGCACTTTCCTTGTACGACTTACCCTGACTACTTAATGTGTGTGTGTGTGTGTGTGTGTGTGTGTGTGTGTGTGTGTGTGTGTGTGTATGTGTATATATATATATATATATATATATATATGTGAAAAATCTAGAGAGAGGAAGGAGAGAGAGAGAGAGTTATCTCGCTCTTTTATTTCTGGATTGAAGCCCTCTCACATATATGCCCCAACATTGATTTACTTGTGCTGTGACCCTTTCGTGTTGAGCAAGTTGATACTCTGCAGGATTTTTTTTTACTTCATCCTTCAGCCCGACTCATCCTTTTTTGTATTCTGCCCCTGACTTGACCTTCCTCAACTGCATCACTGTTCATTTGGATGGGTTGAAGTGAAACTTGCCTTTTTGAGACCATGTCTCTTGCTTCCTTAGGTCCCCCTGTGGACCAACTCTTCCATTTTGACAAATTCCTAAATGATAATTTGTTTGTTTGAGAACTGAGGTTCTACATCTTTTACTTTATGTACAATAATTTGTATTTTTCCCAAACATGATTTTTTTTTTAATAGAACAGTCCTCAGTTTGCTGGAATAATGATTACACAGTAACATCTTACTGTTCACAGTCTGATTTGTTTGCACAGGGCTTATCTACATTTGACTTACAGCTTGGTTAATTTGCTGTCTTTAGCCCATGTAATCCAAACCACACAGGTCTTGGAGTGTGGCAAAGCCTTTCTGGTCTGTAGTAAAAGTTATCAGCTCTGTGGTGTGTACTTTACTAGGAGGGCAATGCATGATATTCGGCAGTTTTTAAATAAACTGTTACTCTGACATCTTTCCAGAGTGAACTTTTTATTCTTTGTGCCTTTACCAGGCCATACTTGAGTAATGAAAGACTGATGGACAGCACAAAATCCACTTCCATCTCTGTTTTGATTTGTTTTACAAATTAAAAGAATTATTTAGTCATAACTAATGACTAAGGTGCCAATAAAGTTGTCAAAATCCCTGCACGTGACTAAGGAGAATGTTTTCAGTCTTTTTCTTCTGTACCGAGAATGAAGACGTTAAAGCTTTTTAAATCATTTTTACCAGTTTCACCGCATTACCATTGCAACATATTTTTCATTCCTGCTATTGTGTATACCTAGAGTGTAATTGCAGGTACAGGGTTTCTATGGTGCATACAAACAGCTCCTGTTTAAACAACTTGTGTTGCTCATTCTGGCTGGAAGCAGACATTAATATACAGAGCAATATGCTAAACTTTACAGTTGGTTATGTGGCTTGCATTTAATCAGTACAATAGGGCTGAATGAAGAAATAAGTAGTATTTGTACTTTTATACATTCCAGATGAAGCATGAGGTTAAGAATTGCATTTTAATCCTGGTCTAGTGTAGTGTGGTGTTCCCCAATCAATTTCTATATGTCTTTGTATAATCTGATATTTTTAAGGCACTGTATGTGTACACACTACCAAGTTGACAGGAAATTGTGGCTCTACTCTACAAAGAAGGGAGGTACTTTAAACACATAGTACAGTTAAAAATGTGCAGCCTTCCTGTGGAGATCCAAAATGGTGTCATTTACCCTAGTAACTGTTGTGCTTTTATTCCTTTCAGGGGTTGACTCGTGATTTAAGATATTATTAATGGGGAATCTGCATTCCTCTTGGGTCACTTGCTTTAGCTATTCTGTGAATACATTTACTTTCTTGTCTTTCTCTTGAGTAAATGACAAGTTAGTAGTGGGGCATATGTTTTTAATTAACAGTCTGCAACTTGCATCTTTTTTATTTTCTCAGAACTTGTTATATTCATTCTGTTATAAGATCAGTCTTGCAATATCATTTATTATCCACAGGATTTGGCCACATGCAGATATGTGCCCTACTAGTCTGATTTCCAGCACTTTCAGATATTCCTAGAGCAAAGGTCAACTCGTTCCTTGCCCCTGACATCTTTCTGATTCCTGGCGAAATAGAGCAGTGCACACCATGTTTAGTTTTTTTTTTTTTTTTTGTTGCGTTTGATAATCAGTACACCCATCTGTCTGTCTGTTCCAAGTGACTTCAGGAGAAAAGCTGAGTAACCATTTCTTCTAATTTAGTTTCTATTGATCTTTAATATTTCATCTGCTATTGTATTTAACTATTGACAGAGATTTTTCTTCCAAAGTCAGTGACATACCTAGAAGATTATCACACTTTATGATCAAAGGTCTCCTCTTTTTTGTGGCATATATGGAATAGTGTAGTTGGCTTTTTGTTAATAAAGTAATGAATTCTGTACTGGAAAAACTGAAAGGCCTTTGAGAAAAAAAGATAGTATGAATACTTGTATGATATTTTCAAAGCTAATACTAACGATGCTTTATACAGGTATTCATTAATGTGAAAGGGAGCGTTATTAGATAAGAATGGGAATCGAGACTATTGAAGTTACGTTCAGCCGAGCTCTAAGGGTCTACCAATGATTTGATATGTTTACATATGTATGTGTATGGTGCTGCGGTAGCGTTGTCACCTCACAGTTAGACGTTGCCTTTTCCATTCTGAGTTAGAGCGTCATCTGTGTGGCGACATGTGTGAACGGGCGTTCCTTCGTTGAAGGTTGTGCGTTAGGCCCGGCAAGCCAGCCCGTAAAGCTCTACTGCCAATCATTAGCGGACCGGAGTTTCGCTGTGGCGACCCCTAACCAATATATAAAATAAAACCATGTTGGAAACAGCGTCTTCACTTTAAAGACAGAGGGGGGAGTCCACTATCCTGCATAGTTTGCATTGGTGGAGGTGGATCTTTCTGACAAATTAGTGAAGGGACTGTTTTGTCCATCTCCCCTCTAGGGGTCTTTCTTTCACATGAAGTTTACATCATATGGGGAAACACTTCAAGTGGGGATCCAAGGAAGTATCAGACGCATACAAAAGATACATGGATGTCTTAGGCCAACATAATTTCCATCTGTGTTCAGGGTATTTCAGGATACTTTTGAAAGTGTATCCCTTGAGCAGAATTCTAAGCCAGCGATTTTCAACTGGTGTGCCGTGGCACACATGTGCGTTACGAGAGGTTGACAGGTGTGCTGCAAGAGTTTACTCTAAGGCAACTACAGCCTACTTTGCACATTGGCATCACTCAGTGTCGCATGTTGGTGGTCCTAGCTGTTTGCTAGAATCAAGGAGTAAAGATGGTGGGCAAAACCCAGTAACGCGGCGAATATCCAGGCAGAGGAAAGGCCGACCAAGTAAAAATGAGGCTGGCCCAGATGTCTGGAATATATTACTGCACTTTTGTGGTGAGAAAGCTTGTTATGTGGAGCCACTTGTCTAATGGGAAGAATTGTGATAGTTTAGGGATGCTTGTACTGCCCCTCTCTTGCCAGTGTTTTCAATTATTTGTGGAGCATGGGCACCATTTTTGGCAGCTACAGGGATAGTTGTTGACAAAAGCATTAATCTTATGATTTTTCTAGAATTTTGTTGGAAGATGACCATTTCTGTAGCGGGACACGGTAGCCTTGAAATGAATAACAAGCAGTGTATTTATTGAGGATGTTTTTGTATTGCACAAATGTTTATGTATATTGCATTATTTATGCTAACTGATAAATTATATGTGGCTAAGTATTTACTGACCTTTTGTAACTCTTGGTCAGTTTGAATGCATTCACTTGTGTATGCAGTGGTTTTGTTAGAAGTTCAGTGCATTTACTTGGTAAAACTCTGTGTGCCTTCTGCGTTTTTATTTCTTTACCTAATGTTGGTCTACATATGCCTTGTAACCAAGATTGTTTAAATGTCTATCTATTTTCAATGTTTGTTTCACCATGTGGTTCCATCAGTAGGATTACAGTAACTTTTATAAACATGCTTATGGACTAGTCAAGCTTTTGACACTTTTCCCAAATGACTACTTGTGTGGTAGTCAAGAGGTATAGGCACTCTGGGTTTGCACCATATCTATACCTTTCAACTGTCCTTGATTTTGACTTGTATATTAGTGCTGTTTCACTTTCATAGTCCCTTTTAAAACTGAGATATTTTGGAGGATATATGGTTTACACTTAAATAATGATGGTAATTTGGGTTATAGAATTTTTACTTCAAAAATTTATATATTGCACTTTCTCCTCTTATGCCAATGTTTCAGGTTAATAGTACTAGTATTTTAAAATGCTCCTAGTTATTTTTAGATTTGCCTTGATACTGTTCATAGGTAGGTATTAGGCTATCGGCCCAAGGGCCTACGTAAGCCTAGCCAACAAGGTTCCCTGACTTATGCCACCCAAGAAAGTTATTTTCCTGTGCCACTGTCAAGCAGAGACACAAAAGTGATCCCCGGGGTGTATTTCTTATTTCCCATCCACTCATCAAGATTTTTCTTGAAGAGTGGTAATGAAGAACTTTGCTTGACATAGATGGATAGCCTGTTCCAGAGTATGGGAAGTCTCTAGGACAGGAATCTATCCCTCCAGCATGTCCTGTTTATTGTGGTGGCAAGGTTTAGGTCCCTAGAGCATGTAGCTCGAAGGGACTGGGATTTCTTTAGGTGTAGCATGTCCAACAGCTCTGGGTTTGACATAGCTTTATATGTTAGGCAATATGCTACAGAGTAAAGCTGGAGTTTTTTTGAGGCGGTCAGTGTAGGGCATTTGTTTGAGGCCAGTAATCTTCTTTGCGAGGTACTTCTGTGGCCTTTCCAGCTGCTGCAGATGTCTTGTGAGGTACATTCCAAAAGGGGCATTGTACTCTATAATGGGTCTAATGAGTGTTGAGTAGAGGGGAGCAATGACATCTTTTTTTCCTGGATGAGAACACTTTTATGATGAGGTATGCCATGTAGAAGGACTTCCTGACTACTGTGGCGATATGACTATCAAAGGAGAGACTACTGTCCACCTGGGTCCCAAGGTCTCTTATCACACATTCGGTGTTAAGTAGATTGCTGCCTATGTGGTTCATGGGTACAGAGTTTTTACAAAAGGAGATGACACTGCTTTTTTGACATTGAGCTTGAGGCCATGGCTCTGACACCAGGCATCTCTCTCAGCGAGGCCCTTCTGTAGGATGTCCACATCATTTGGGGACTTGACTATGGCTCCTAGTTTGCAGTCATCTGCGAACTTCATTAGCCAGAGGCCTTCTGTGTTAGCCTGTACTTCAGAGAAGTAGATACCAAACAGGAGAGGTCTCAGGATGGAATCTTGTGGTACTCCACTTGTCACTGTTTGAGGTCAGATTTGGAGTCTGCAGCTTTTACAGTATGGGTTCTGTCATTCAGCCAGTTGGCAACCCATCTTGTGACGTAGGGATTTATACCTAGTTTAGTGAGTTTAGCTATAATTCCAGAATTGGGGGATGGTGTCAAAAGCCTTGGTGAGTTCAAGATAGGCTGTGTGAACCACCTTACCCTCATCTATGGCTTTGGTGACTGCCTCAAAGAAGCTCATCTATGGCTTTGGTGACTGCCTCAAAGAAGTCAATCAGGTTCAGGAGGCATGATCTGCCTTTCACAAACCTGAACTGGGTGGGATCCAGAGTTTGAAGGTTACCAATGTTTCTGTTTATGAGTTCCATGATGATACGTTTTGATGATTTGTCCATGAATTGTTGAGACTGTGACCATACCTATGGAGGTGGTGTTTATTCCATATGTCAACTTTATCTAATTTAGGAGTGTCCCTAATTTTGGTTCAAAGTTCTGCTCTTTTCCATCTAAAATTGGATTTTTTTTTGTGAACATATGGTACATTATATTAAGTGCTGGTAACTACTGCAGTTAGACTTCATTTACTGACCTGTTTTATTTCAGAAAATATAGGGTTCCTAGTAAATCAGCGAACACTGTTTAATCGACCCTGTTTACTCTAAATGGCTAAATCGCAAAAGCATGGAACAGCAATTTTTTATTTCCCCTAGGGAAAAAAAAAATCACTGGGCTGTTTTTGGGACTTTGCCATTTCCTCCACTGTGGTGTGATCTTGGAGTTGGTATATTTAAGTAGGGGGGGGGTGTGGGGGAATAGCCCCCCCACTTTATTTTGTGTTTATTTTTTTATTTATTTTTTTAAGGATCAGCGATTTTTTTTTTTTTTTTTTCCCTTCGGGAAAAAGAATCACTTATCTGTGTGTTCGGCATTTGGGTATTTCAACACATTAGGGTCGATTATACAGAGTTCACTATTTTAAGCATTCGCTGATATAATATAGACCCAAAATATATGTTAATTTACCACAGTTTTGACTGGTAAGAGTTATTTTTTTTCTAAAACGTCAAGTGCAGATATCTCATTAAATATTAAATACAAATAAAAAGAGGAAATGATATTTTAAATCAGTCAAAATTGTACCTATTTTTTGTCAGATTGGCAAAAAAATATAATATTTTTTTTGGTGTGCTGCAGAATTTTTGTAATTAGTTTATATGTGCCATGAGATGAAAAAGGTTGAAAATCGCTGTTCTAAGCCATAAACTCTTAAGTAACTGGATAGGTTTTGTAATGTCATGAAATCTACAAGTACCTGTACACAGTTTCACACACCTGGGAATGGAATAATTTGATATTGCTTAGGGGTCATATTTGTTTACAGGGCTGAACACCCTCCCCTGTGTGAGTCCAGGGTATTAGACTGCAGTGGTAAGAAGATACACACATTGGAAATTAATTACCGAAATAAGTTACACAAACACATATGGTTAAGCACTGGAGATGTATCGTCATGCAGTTAGAGGATATCTCAAATCAAATCCGTAATATGTTTTAAGGGTTAGGCTCTGCAAGCTGCCATCAGACTGTTTTTAAGTGGAGGAAATGTGCTATTTAGCGTGGATTTAGTGGCATTAATACTATTGGCAAGGATCAAGTACAGAAACTGCAGTCGATAGTCCGTTTTAGCTAAGGAATCAACCCTTTAAGGATGATTATAAGATGCAGTTATTAAATCCTTCTCTGGAAAAGTTGTTTGGCCCTCCTTCCCAGAAAATTTAGTAGAGCACCTTTTTCATCTGTCTATCCCTAGGTATAGTAGAAATTGCCCATTCAAACTAAAGCCTTACTTTGTGAAGCAATCAATGGAAGATCCATTTTTAAGTATCAGAATGCTTTGAAATAGAAATAAGCCTACAGAAATGGTTGAGGCCAAGGCAGGCAACATAGATGAGAGAGGGGAAGCTGTTAATGGAGAGAAAGTAGCATTTTAGATTAAAATATGAAATCTTGACTTAAATGTCTTTGTAGCTGCTGAGCTTCTCCGTGTATTCTTGAAAGGCCCAGCAGGCAGTGGCGGAGGTTTTGCTCCTATACTGTCAAAGCGTGTATGTTTACCTATTACAGAGTAAGTGGGTATCTGCTTCAGACCTTTTCAATTTGTGATCTCCTCTGTGTGATAATTATAAGCTAGACTTTTGTAACTCCATTATCAATCCAATTGCTTTGTTCTAGGCAACTCTGTGATATTTTCACAAAAGAAATGTGCAGTGGCACATTCTGCTTGTAAAAGGATATCTTGATGTATTACATAAGCTTAACAGCCATATCCTGGCCAAGAGTGTTGTTATTGGGTGAATACACTGCTCACTTACAGTTGCACTATTCAAGTTCTGTAATGCATAAAATCTAATAAACAAATGGATTTATTCAGCATACAATGAAAACGTTACCATATATGATGTGACCATTTACAAATGTTATGAACTTGTGAAATACTGTGCATACTTTTGTATAAGCTGAGGAGCAGGCTTGATACTAAACGTCCACAAAAATGCATTGAGCTGTGGTTAAGTCTACAGTAGGTATTAAAGCTGGTGAGAGGCAGTGAGGCATGGCAGTCATTTTAATGACTGTCATGCCTTACTAACACTTAACTGTGCTATTTAAATACAGTGCTGTACTAGAAATTATCTCCGTCTCCAAGTGTTAAACCATATACAGTTGAGTGTAGTCAGTAAGGCATGGCAGCCATTAAAATATTAATTATTAAATGAAAACTTTCATTTTTATGTTTTAATGCGTGTTGTACGAGTAGCGATATCTGTCTCTATATGTCAAAGTACATACTATTAAGTGAAGGCTAAATAAGGCATGATAGTCATTAAAATATAGAAGTCTTTTTTTCCCTATATAATACCGTATGTTTTAATGATTAACATGCCCCATCTCTAAACTATAATACATTAATTGTGCATAAAGTGACCCGTTTTTTAAGGCTAGTTCATTCAGTTTACACTTGCAAGGGATTTATTCCTTTCTCTTTACAATGTCTAATCCCATCTTATAAAAGTAAAAATAATTTTAGAATGCAGGAGGGGCCCGTTTTGGCTCTATCAGAAATGAGGTCACTTTAATTATAGCGTTGTGCTGGCCTTTGTTTGGATGGAGTTGTGTGCCTTTCATAGTTCTGAAGCCACTTGTGAAGACAAGTAATATATACTGTTTGGATGGGGATGAATGTAGTTTGGGACGACTCTGATGATTAACCATTGATTAGCTGAATCTGAGGTGGTAACAGAAGATCCACCTTGGAAGGTGGTGTTGCTAGGATCCGCCACATAACACAAGCACTCAGGTCACTCCAAGGCAAGTACAAATATGACTCCGTCATTGTCCATGCTGGTGTGAATGACCTGAGACGTACCTCCGTGGACTACATGAAAAGAGACATAGAGGAGCTCTCTGAGCATGTGGCCCAGGCCGGTATGACCCTGACCTTGAGTAGCATCTTACCCTCACCAAGAATGATGCCACAATATGAAGACAAGATGATCAATTTCAACAATTCGCTTAAGTATTGGTGTCATTCAAAGGGGATCCAATGCCTGTCAGCCTGGGATGATATGCTCGACAAGCCACGATGCTTCGCTAGGGACGGCTTGCACCTGTCACCCCTGGGCTTTTGGATATTGGCAAAGGCTCTTGCTACCCCATAGTGCCTTTTTAGGCAAGGCTCTAAAGACAAACCCACCTCCATAGGTATCACAAGGGATAAGAAACTAAGAGTAATGCTACTCAACGCCAGAAGTCTAAACCTCAAGATGCACGCACTCGAAACTCTCCTTAGCATGGAGAACATCGATATCTGTGCAGTAACAGAAACCTGGTTCAAGGCTCCCAAGAGCACCCCAGCACTGCCAGGTTATACCTCATACCATGCTTTTCGGCCCCAAAACTTGGACCAAACCAGAAAAGGAGGGGGAGTATCAATATTCGTCAAAGATACCCACACCTCCAGGTTGGTGGCACAGCACGAAGCATCAGAGACTATCCATGTGCAACTAACAGTGGGTAAAACTGCTTTCCAGTTTATAGCCTGCTACAGATCACCCTCTCAAACCCAGGAACCCCACTCGGCCTTCCTGAGAACACTGGAAAATATGAAGGTCTCTCCAAACACCATTATATTGGGTGACTTCAACTACCCAAACATAGACTGGGAGCATTACTCTAGCTCCAACACCCTAGCTCAAAGGTTCCTAGAATTTATAAACTCAAACGCTATGGAACAACTTGTTACCACTCCCACAAGAGGGGAAAACATACTGGACCTGATCATCACCAACATGGGGACTCTGTGCTCCAGACCAGAAGTGTATCCCTCACTGGTAAGATCAGACCATAAACTAATCTCACTGGATATTCACATTCTGACCCCACCCCCTGCCCAGAAAACCACAGTGAAAAACTTCTCTAAAGCAAATTTCACACTCCTGAAAACCGAGGTGGAATCCTTCAAAGCCCCCGGGCCTGTGGAAAATACGGCCCAGACCGTAGAATCCTTTATAAACGCATTCTATGAACACCTTCAGGAATGCATGGATCATGCAATCCCAAATAAAACCAAGACCCAATCATCCAAAGGCAGACATCCTGTCTGGTGGACCCCAGCCATAAACAAACTGTACAGTAGAAGGAGGAAGCTACTACATGATAGAGCAAAATCCCAAAAAGGGAAGGCATCTCTGATCAGTGTTAGCAAAAAACTACGGGCACTCATAAAATCGTCTAAGGCCAGCTTCAAGAGAAATATTGCACAGGACAGTAAGGATAATCACAAGGCTTTCTTTAGTTATGTTAGGAACCTGGGTGGGAATTCCCAGATATGCTCAGAATTGGTCCAAAATGACAAAAAATACACCGAACCCACAGACATTGCCAACATCCTAGCTGACAGGTTCAGTGCAAACTCCCCCCCCCCCTCCCCACCAAAAGGGCAAATATCTATCCCAGCATAGTGCTGCTCCCTGACATCTCAGATGCTCAGGTAAGAGCCGCCCTCTCCAAAGCAAAAAAATACAGCATCAATAGGACCAGATGGTGTCCCGGGCTGCATCCTACATGAACTCCAAGAAGAGCTAAACCCAAACATAAAACTACTGTTCAATCTCAGCCTTACCACAGGATATGTACCCAAAGAGTGGCGTACAGCAACAGTGATCCCTCTCCACAAAGGTGGTGCCTCAACGCATCCTGGAAACTATCGCCCCATAAGCCTGACTAGCTTGGTCTGCAAAGCTATGGAAAGGATCATCATGGACCTCATAAAAAAAGATATTGGGGACCTACAGACACTGGATCCAACCCAGTTCGGCTTTGTTAAGGGCAGATCCTGCCTCTTAAACCTGGTTGATTTCTTTGAAACGGTTACCAAGGCTATTGACGAGGGGAAGGTGGTCCATACAGCCTACCTGGACCTCGCAAAAGCCTTCGATACAATACCGTACTCTGGCATTATAGATAAGCTCACCAGCTTAAATATAAACCCCTATGTCACTAGATGGGTTGCAAACTGGCTCAAGGACAGAACCCACATGGTTAGAATTGCTGGAGCCATGTCAGACTCCAAACCAGTTACAAGTGGCGTCCCACAAGGCTCAGTCCTGGGACCTCTCCTGTTCGGTATATATTTCTCGGAGGTACAGGCCAACACGGAAGGACTGTGGCTGACCAAGTTTGCAGATGACTGCAAACTGGGCGCTATAATCGACTCTCCAGCCGACACAAGCATCCTCCAAAAGGGCCACATAGAAACAGACAACTGGTGCCAGAGCCATGGTCTCAAGCTAAATGCCAAGAAGTGTATAGTCATCCCCTTTGGCAAAAACAAAGTGCCCACAAATTACCACATAGGTGGTAATCCATTAAGTACGGAAGAAGTAATTAGGGACCTGGGGACCCAAGTTGATAGCAATCTCTCATTTGACAACCACGTGGCCAAAGTGGTTAGAAAAACATTTTATATAGTCCACCTAATCATGAGGGGATTCACATCTAGATCAAGGGAGGTCATTGTGCCTCTTTACTCATCCCTCATCAGGCCCATAATTGAGTACAATGCCCCTTTTGGGATGTACCTTACCAGACACCTGCAGCAACTGGAAAGACCCCAAAAGTACCTCACCAAGAGAATCAAAGGGCTCAAACAGATGCCATATGCTGCCCGGTTAAATAAACTCCAGCTCTACTCAGTGGCATACCACCTGCTCAGAGGCGATCTGTGCCTGACGTATAAAGCCATGTCCAACCTGGAATTAATGGACATGCTGCACCTCAGAAAATCCAAATCCCATCGAGCTACGCGCTCGAGAGACTTGAACCTCAGCACTGAAATAAATAGGACATGCTGGAGGGACAGATTCATAACCCAGAGGCTCCCTTCACTCTGGAATAAAATCCCAGTCCAGGTTAGGCAGAGTCCCTCATTGACTCTCTTCAAGAGGAATCTTGATGAGTGGATGGGAGATAGTAGGTTTACCCCGGGTATCACTTCTGTGTCACTGTTAGACAGAGGCACAGTATACTAACCTCGAAAAAGGGCATAGCAAAATTAATTTAAAATGGGTGGCGAAAGCCAAACACACTCTGGCTAGGCTTATAAATGCCCTAGGGCAGATAGCCTAGTATGAACCTATGAACCTATAAGGATGTGTTAGATCTTGTTGCTTTGTGTACTCTCCAAGAAGGAGTGTATGGGATCAGTTTAAACTGAAGGAAGTGT
Source organism: Protopterus annectens (assembly GCF_019279795.1). Taxonomy (NCBI): domain Eukaryota; kingdom Metazoa; phylum Chordata; order Ceratodontiformes; family Protopteridae; genus Protopterus; species Protopterus annectens. The sequence continues at coordinate 236,022,636 of NC_056745.1, forward strand.
GTAAATCAATCTTATGGGTAAGTTAGGGAGAAAGTTTGTCACTTAGCCCACTGTGTGACTGAGCAAATCAGTTGATCAGACAGTATTCCTGGACTGTTCCTAAAAACAGTGGGCTTACCTTGTTAACAACTGCAGGGGCATTGAGTACTTGTGTTGGTATTCACTGCCCCTTTTGGCTGCAGTTTATGGATTTTGCTGAAAAGTTGAAGGTATCTTTCATTAGTGCCCCCTTTAATGACATCAACCCCTTTAGGTTGAAAGTAAGAGAAATACTTCAAGAGAACAAAGAAGATGTCAAGACTGCTGAAGCCGTAGACATCCACTTTGGGACACCAGAGTAGACTTTTGCCTGTATGCAGAAGAGCCCTTGCCAATTGTGATTCAAAAAGACCCATCAGTAGCAGAGAACCCAAAGAATCTGTAAGGAGCCAATGTGGCCATGGAGCTTTCCAGAACTGATGGCTACCCAGAAACAAATATAACAGACTAAACCAGGCCTACTCTGGTTCCTGATCTTTGAGGGCACAGCAGCCAAAGAGTCACTGAAGGCATGTCTGACTCTCCAAGTTTTGAAGCAGTCAGGGTTTTGCCTGTCCCTCATCCTTCCCATGTGAATGGCCATCACATGTGACTGATTCATTTGGACCATAATATTCAAAGTCTACTACAGATCATAAACCTCCCCACCCTTCAATAACCTGATGTGAGACCTCATTAAACAAGTGCAGCAATAAGAGAGGTTCTCCATTTCATCTAAAAAGTGTTATTTGAGAGGTCCCAACAGAACAGCAATGGTCTGGGTACTATGCAGTGTTCTTTGTAGTGCCAAAAAGACAAAAGACCGAAGACTGATTTTTAGATTTCAGCAGTCCAGCATGGATGGTCTTAATGCAGCTGATTCTTTTTTGCTTTTCAAGAAGAGATTTTGTGTGCTGTATGAACCTCCAGGATGTTTACTTCCACATTAAGGTTAAGATTATAAAGGAGTCCAGGAAGTTCCTGCACTCAAGAACCCCAGTGGTTGCAGGGTGCAAAGGTCATTTATATGATCCGAGACTATCCCTTTCAACACACCCATCACCCTTCACCCAGTCTGTTGAAGTGAGGACTAGGGCTTTATGATTGGTTATGGGGGTTCTTTATTGTGTTTAGTTTTACTTGATCGTGCGTTGCTCTTGTGGGGCACATTTGTGATTGTAAGAGGAAAGAGAAACATGCTACATTATGGGTAAGGAATGGAGTTGGATTCTGGGGAAGTTTTTATTTACTGAGATGATTTGAGCCTGTGGCTAAGACCTAAAGGTATTGAAAATGATGGACTTGGATAATTTCAGACTCTTATGATGGTAAGTACATAGCTTTTATTTATCATTATTTTCAGTTATAGTCTCACATGCTTTCCCCCTGCAGACTGGTTTCCTTATTTTCCTGAATATTTTTATTGTAGTTGTAGCATCGTTTTGCTGTGAAGTAAATGGTAATAAAACCACTTCAGCCAAGTTTACCTAGTGCAGTCAGTGTATGAAGCCATACAAGGAAAAAAAAACACTTCTTTCATACTTTTCTTTGTCTCACTGCTGCGTTTGCTCAAACAAAACTCCAAGGATGTGGTTTCTTCATTGAATTGCTAATGATTATTAAGTGTGGTAACATAAAGTTAGTAATATAAGTACGTATGCTTCATTTTTTGTTTGTGATAACTTTTCCCAGAACTTAGAGCAAAGTATGCAGTCATTAAATAAAACTCGTGTTAAACTTTACCCTAACAGTACACCTTAATGAATCTGTTCAAAGTGTACACTACTCTCTTGATGTAATTACATTTGATGTGACTAAGCCTTTTGGACAGTTGAACAGAACTTTAATTTTGTGCTACTGTGGTATTCCAGAGTGCTATATTCAACCTATTAAGAAGTTATACAAAGATAATCGGCTTGAATTAAAATTAAAAACACTTATTTTGAAGAATACAAAAAAATATATATACCCGAATCAAGCAGGGGTGCCTGTTATTGGCTGTATTATTTATGTTAACCATTATTCCTGCGTTACTAAAATTCATATAGAAATTTATAGAAGGTTTATATTGGGGGTTATGACAATGCTATAATTTCATACACTGATAATTTGGTTGTAAATGCATTTAATTAGGGAAAGGAACACACTGGAATATATCGGATGTTAATAACTGCCAAAATCTAAAGGGATAGGAGTTTGCACATCTTTAGGGAGTTTCAGTACCTAGAGGGGTATAGAACAGACTTGCAGAAACTAGTGAAAGACATATTTGGGTCTAAAATACAAATTAATGCTTGTCTAAATTTCCTTGGGGGGGGGTTGTAGTGGAATTGCTGAGGCAGAATGAACAGTTGCTGCCAGTAATTTTTGCTTTCGACAAATAAAAGTGAACGTTTTCTAATGTCTCACTATCAGTCACAACTAAAGGGTCTCTTGAATGAACTAGTACATTTTAATCCCTTCGCTTACAAACTTTGGTCACACTTAATTTACTAGATGCTGCACTATATTAATAAAGTGCCATGATGCAGCTTGCCCTACTCCATTCGTATTTAGTTGGGCTGTTCTTTTTTTAATACATAACTTTGTAAAATTTTAATTAAAACCATGGTCTTTGTAAAATTTTAATTAAAACCATGGTCTAAGTAAATTTGTTGTTTCCCTTAGTGTCATTACCTTAGGGATATTCCAGAGGCTTTAAAGGATGTGCAGATGTTCTTCATCTCACATTGCTGCAGTCCTAACACTTGGGTAGTCCGCTGTCCCTCGGTCGGCCCGAATATCAGAGTATAAGGCTGACGTCGGTCAGGGCGCATTTGACTGACATCAGAACGTCAGGGTACAAATGCGCATGACCGACGTCATATCCTCAGTCTTTTTTGCCGCATGGTCCGATGCAGAAGCAGTGTTGCAAGTGCCGTTGGCGTTCTGAAATTTTAATTCAGAGTTTCAGACCGAAGTCAGAGTTGGTTAAGTACCCGTTGGGGAATATTTTGGTTTTTCTTGCCTCAGTGGTTTACGGATGTCAGAAAAAGTGAATAACTGTATTTCTTGTGGGAAACAGATACCGCATAGGGATTACCATAATTTGTGTATACCTTGTTTGGGACCTGAGCACGACGTTGTTGGGTGCCGCTTTTGTGCTAGGTTCAATAAACGCACTATAAAGCGGAGGTTGGATTGTGCCAGGTTGGTCTTTGGGAAGCGGTGCAATTACAAAATGCCGTCGGATGCTCCGACGCCGGCTTCCTCAAAGAAGCGCAAGGACAAGGCTGTTAAACCTAGGTTAGAGGAGTCGTCCGAACCGGACGCCGGTTCTTTAGAGGCGTCAGTGGAACCGGTGGTTCCGACGGAGGCCTCTCTGGAGTCCCAGGGAGAAACTCTGCTTTTACAGGATGTGGCCTCCCAGGAGGCAAGTCAGGCGACAGGGGCTTCTCAGGTTTCTTTACTCCCCTCCCTTCCTAAGGTGTCTAGGCCCTCTCTTTCTGCTTCCAAGGCTTCTCCTAGAGGCAGGTCTAGTTTGGCTGCTGTGGGTGTCACTCCTAGTTCTTCGGGTTCTGTGCCCAAGAAGCACATGCTTAAAATGGCAGAAGAATTAATTACTTTAATTAGAGGCTCTATGCCCCCTCCTGATAAGAGGCCTAGGATGGAGCCAGTGTTGGGGGATTATGAGCAGGCTTCGGATGTGTCTGAGTCTTCGGCTGAAGACTTGCAGGAGTATTCTCATTATTCTGATTCTGATATGGATGATTCTACTCCTTCTGCTTCTCCTCCTGAGGATTTTTCTTTTTCAGAGACCCTTCACTCCATGAGAGAGCATTTTAAATGGGAAGGTCAGGACTTCTCTGACTCCAGGAAAAGGCTTAGGGAGTTTTTGTTTTTACCCCAGCATAGGCCTTTGGCTATACCTCCTGTTTTGACTGTGGTGGAGGATGTGTTTGCGGAGGCTTCTCTTAATCCTGATTCCTTGCCTCCTGCTCCTGTTAAACCAGATAGGTATTACAGGGTGCCTGAAGCTCATAAGTATCTTTTTAAGAGTCCTAGGGCAGACCCAGAGACTGTTAGCCAGGGGCCCAAGGGTGTTAAGGCTTCTGTTGTCAAGAATCCGGTTCCTGCAGATAAAGAGGCCAGGGCCTTGGATAGATGGGGAAAGAAAGTTTATACTTCTTCCACCCTAGCCATGAGAGCTTTGAATTGCCAGTTTCATATGTTAAAATATCAAAATTATCTGCTTTCACAGTTGAAATCTAAGGTTGATGCTCTGGCGGAAGGTATTGATTGTAAAGAGTTACAGGATTTAGTGCATGTTTCTGAACAGGTGGGTAAGCATTCTTTGCAATGTGGTTTTGATGCTGTACAGGCCTCCTCTAGGGTGGCTGCCACTGGGTCAGTTCTTCGCAGGCACGCCTGGCTGAGGGATCAAAATTTATCTGACCATGTTAAAACTAGGATTTTGGATGCCCCTTTGCAATCTGATGTCTTGTTTGGTTCTCCTGTTGAGGCAGTTTTAAAGAAAATGGAAGACAAGGCTAAGTCTATGCAGACTGTTAAAGATTTTTGCAGGTTCAGCCTCCAAAGTTTAGTAGAAATTGGCCTACTAAGGGGTGGACGTATCCTTCTTATGATTCCCAGTCTAGGGGTAGATCTAGACGTGGCAGGGGCAGAGGTCAGGGCTCTTTTAGGCCTAGAACAGGGAGTTCTCCTGCACAGTCTTGAGTGAGGGCAGGGGTCAGTCCTTTCGTAAACAGACCCAATGACCTACCTTTTCAGCTGCCAGAGCCTTCTCGCCTGGCGGCACCTTTGGGAGGAAGGCTGGCACTTTTCAAAGAAAATTGGAGTTTGATTACCCAAGACAAATGGGTACTGGATATCATACATCATGGTTACAGGTTTTATTTCCATACCTTGCCTCCTTTCAAAGGCATGCCAGACATTCCTCCTCCACAAAGACTGGAGGCTCACAAGCAAATTACACTGTTACTCCAAATAGGGGCCATACAGCCAGTTCCCATGTCAGAAAGGGGCCTAGGATTTTATTCTCGCCTGTTCCTAGTACCAAAGAAGGGGAGCACGTGGAGACCAATTTTGGATTTATCCATCCTCAACACTTATCTGGACATTCCCAAGTTCAAAATGTTGACGTTGCAGCAGCTTTTACCTCTGCTGGGCAAAGATCATTGGATGGTAACTTTGGATCTCAAGGAGGCTTACCTTCATGTTCCTATCAGACTGAGTTGCAGGAAGTATCTGCGTTTTCGAGCTGGGAATTCTCACTATCAGTTCTCTGCATTGCCCTTTGGCTTATCTACTGCGCCCAGAGTATTCACGAAAGTTCTGGCTCCAGTGATAGCTTTCTTCAGGCTAAAAGGAATACAAATCTATCCTTATTTGGACGACTGCCTGATTCTGGCTCAAGAAAGGGAAGAGCTTCTTCATCATTTGGAATATGTGATAGCAGTGCTAAGATGCCTAGGGTATTCTGTGAACGAAATAAAGTCCAGTCTAGTACCCTCTCAAGACATGTGCTTTCTGGGTGTGAGACTGAATACAGCATCCCAGATGGCCTTTTTAACCCCGGACAAACAAAAGAGTCTTTCCCTTTACTTCCATCAACTATCTCATCAGTCCGGGCTGACTGCAAGGACAGTCCTTCAAGCCTTAGGGTTCATGGCATCTTGTATTCTGGTGCTTCCCAATGCCAAACTGCATATGAGGAAGCTACAATGGTATCTCAAAAATGTATGGACACAGCACTGCCAGGATCTGGACACTGTCATTCAAATACTACCTTGCATTCAAAAGGAATTTTTGTGGTGGGCTCAGGAATGTCACCTAAATAAGGGACTCTCTGTGACCCGGCCAGAGGCGAGTCAGATTTTAACGACAGATGCCTAAGACAAAGCTTGGGGAGCTCATCTGAATGGAAAGTGGATACAAGACAAGTGGCCTGCCAGACTACAACATCTGCATATCAACATGAAGGAGATGTTAGCAGTCCAGTTTGCATTAATGGCTTTCAAGGAATTACTTCTTCCAGGGCAGGTGTTGATTCTAACAGACAACACAACTGTCATGTGGTACATCAACAAGCAAGGGGGAACGCATTCTTATCCTCTATGCAGGCAAGCAATGATTTTGTGGGAGACTGCTCTCAGTTTACGGCTCAATCTTCAGGCAAGGTTTCTGCCAGGAGCACAGAACTCCTTAGCAGATGTGTTAAGCAGACAAATCATGGATCCCCACGAGTGGAAACTGGATCTTCATGTATTTCAGAAATTGACAGTGTCCTGGGGAACTCCAGACATAGATCTGTTCGCTTCTCCACTAAACCACCAGTTGCCAAAGTTTTGCACAAAGCGGTATCATCCCACAGCTTGGAAAGTGGATGCTCTTTCTTTCAGTTGGACAAGTCTTCATGTGTATGCCTTTCCACCTCTGCCTCTCCTCTCAAAGGTACTTCTGAAGGTCAGACAGGACAAGCCAAGGATGATTTTGATAGCACCAGATTGGCCTCGGCAGCACTGGTACCCACTACTGAGAAGTCTAGTACGGAAGCCTCCATGGCCTTTGCCTTTGATTCCACATCTGTTGTCCCAGGAGGACAGTCATTTGCTCAATGTCAAACTTCACTCTCTTCACCTAACAGCATGGCATATTCTGTTTTAAACCATAGAGGGTCTCAACTTCCACAACAAGTTTTGAATGTAATTTTGGAAGCTAGAAGGCCTAGTACAAGGAAAGTGTACGCAGATAAATGGAAGAGATTTTTGTTTTGGAGTGCAGCTAAGGATTTGGATGTTTCTGAGCCTAATTTAAGTGTGGCTCTTCAATATCTTACTGAGTTATTGGACAAAGGTTTGTCCTTCTCTTCTATTAAGATTCATGCTGCAGCAATTTCAGCTCACTATGACTGTGACCCGCCATTGTTTTCTCATCCTTTGTTCAAGCAATTTCTTAGAGGGGCAAAGAATTTAAGACCCCCACGAAGAGCTCCTATTCCTGCTTGGGATCTCAATTTTGTGTTGGAGAAACTCACTCTACAACCTTTTGAACCTGCAGCAACTGCTGAGTTGAAATATTTGTCATGGAAGACTGCTTTTTTGTTGGCCATTACCTCTGCAAGAAGGGTTTCTGAATTGCAGGCCCTTATGGCAGTTGAGCCTTTCTTAATTTTTCATAAGGACAGGGTATCTTTACGTACTAATCCTTCCTTTATGCCTAAAGTGGTTTCTAGTGTGGCTTTAAACCAAACTATTAATTTGCCTACTTTTTATGCAAATCCCCAAAATAAAGGGGAAAAGATTTTGCACACTTTAGATGTGCACAGGCAGTTGCGATATTATTTGGACAGAACTAAAGGGTTCAGACAATCTCAGCAGTTATTAGTTTCTTTTGCTTTGTGCTCTCAGGGCAAGCCCGTGTCAAAACAAACTATTTCTAAGTGGATTGGGTTTTGCATTGCTTTCTGTTATTCCCATCATGGCAAGGAGATTCCAGCTGGGATTAGGCCTCATTCCACTAGGGCTACTGCCACTTCAACAGCTTTTTGGAGGGGGGTGGCAACTAAGGATATTTTGGAGGCAGCCACTTGGAGTTCAGTGCATACCTTCTCTAGGCATTACCACCTTCCATTGTACTCTAAATCCAGGGCTGGGTTTGCCACTGCTGTGTTGCAGGGCATTCTGGCAGCTCCTGCTTCATTATAGTTTAGCCATCCTCCCTTACCTCTGCTTTGGGATTCTACCCAAGTGTTAGGACTGCAGCAATGTGAGATGAAGAACATAGTACAGTTTTGTACCTACCATAAATGTAGATGTTCGAAGATCCACATTGCTGCAGTCCAATTTACCCTCCCTCCTTCCCCTCTGTAGTTTGAGGCGGTTGTGTGGGTTGGGTTATACATCTGAGGTATATTGTGTTTATTGTATATATTGTATATATTGTACATATTCTTGGTGTTAGGCTGGTTGCTTGTTTAGCTGTTGTCTATGGGTTTGGACCTTTTTTCTTTAGGGTCTTCTGACATCTGGGGCAAGAAAAGACTGAGGATATGACGTCGGTCACGCGCATTTGTACCCTGACGTTCTGATGTCAGTCAAATGCGCCCTGACCGACGTCAGCCTTATACTCTGATATTCGGGCCGACTGAGGGACAGCGGACTACCCAAGTGTTAGGACTGCAGCAATGTGGATCTTCGAACATCTACATTTATGGTAGGTACAATTTATTTATTTATTTTATTTATTTTACATTTGTTGACCGGGCTAGTCCAGCTGGATATATGTCCATTTTCAGTGGAGGCCCGGGGAGAAAAGCTCCAACGATATTACAGATAATTCACAGCAACAGTCAATATAAGGTCAAAAATAATAACACATTGAGTCAGAACATGTGATATACATGCAAGCAGGCATAGTCATCGCAGGAAATTACATAAACAAAGTTTAGTAGATATTTGCTATACAGATTCTAACAATAAAATTTTTTTTTTTTTTTTTTTTTACATATGTCCATAGGATGTTGTGTGAGGAGGAGTTAAGGAGGAAAGGAAAAAGAAAGGTTAATCTGGGTTGTTACAGGAACAGAGCCAGTGTTTATTGAGATGTGTTTTCAGCTGTTTTTTAAAGAGTGGAAGACTAGTTAAAGATGAGATATCAGATGGCAGTTTGTTCCATATTTTTCCAACAGAGTTAGAAAAAAGGCTATCACCTGCAGAGTTATTGGGTATGGTAATATTAGGTACAAAACTGTACTTTATCTCATCCATTAAAGTATGTGGATGTATTTCAAATTCTCCCAGAGCTGATCTCATTGTGGTTAAAGATCTCCTTGGCAGCAGAATAGGAAAAATCTTATGAGGATATGTTGGTAATGAAGAGGAGACTGAAAAGGTTTTCTGATCGTACAAAAATACTAATAAGCATTTTATGTGCCATTCGGTGGTGCAAAAAGATAAGTCACACTTGTGACAATGCACGTTAACATAGAAAATCGTTAACAACAACAAAATTAATATATACGTTACACACTCTTCAGAATCCATCACCCATGGGTTATGAGCTGCATCATGATAGTCCTGTTAAATGTAAACATAAGCTGCCTAACCTGTTTTGATTTTTCATATATGATTTCTCTGGTTCGTAGAACAGTTAATATGAAGTGCATATCTTTGTTTATGCTATGAAAAATAGATTAAAAAATGCTTTGCAAACTGTTATGAATAATTATATGTGCATTATGAATTTTAAGCCTGTATTTGTATCTTGTATCAATGCAGAATGCATCTATTTGGATTAGAGTTATTTGTAGTATTCATTATGCACCAGAAAGACCATTGAAATGTTTGTTTACTACAAGGTGTTGGTACTGCAACAGTGAAACTAAGTTGTATCATTGCTGTGGGGACTGACCACAAATGCACAAATGGTGGGAAAAGATCACTTGCTTGATTTATTTGATATTGGAAATACAAGATGTCTTCCATATCACTGTTGCAGTACTCTTCACTAAAGGGATCCCCTGCCAAGGGCAGCCTGACATCCAGCCAGTATACCAAAGCCTTAGGTTGTTATAGGGACATGGTACATCACATATATGCTCCCTGCTCACAGCATAGGGCATAAAGGTGATGTATGGATGTCTATACCTCAGAACATCTTTGTCGCCAGTCTAAAAAACGTCTTCTGTCTTCAGTCTGAATGCTCTTTCATCTGCTGGTTACTAAGCAATTTTCAGATATGTGCCTTGTTGGGGGTTTTGATTGCATTTCATCCAGAAAAAGAAAATGCCAGTGTGGGCGACACATTCCTCATATGGACTGTGTCGAGCAAATGTTTGTTTTGCTTAGGTGCTTCTCAAGATTATAAGTCATGTTGAGTTTGTCAGGTGTTTGTCCCTAAAACTCTGCATAGTTGTCTCTCCTTTTTGTCTATCTACCTAGAAAACCAATGTCTAAAGATGTTGGCACAGGGTACAGTGGTGGAATCTTCCCAGCCTGAGTGTCAGCTCTCTGTTAAGAAGGCCAAAAATGTTAGGTAAGGTTGTACTGCGGTACCACCTTCCCCTGATGTCTCTCTCTCTTTAGGCTGGTGAAAGCCTGGAATAGCACCCGGTTCGTCCATCGGATTCCTCTGCCATGACCGCTTCAGAGGCTGGTATGGATCCGGCTTTTCACATGTCCTTGGAAGCTCTGCAGATATCCATTTTGGAAGTTCTAGGGGAACAGCGACTGATTATATCCGAGGGACTGAGGGGTGTTCAGCAGATTCTTGTTAGGGAGGAGATTTCCACTATGTTGATTGCTGGCAGCGGTTAAAACCTCCTAAGATGTTTAGGGCTAATGTCACTTTAAAGATGAAACAGAAATCAAAGCATATTTCCTGTGCTCCTAAGGATCCTTAGCATGAATGGCAGGATTTTACATAGGGGTTGTTTAATGCTTTTCTGGCACTGAAGCCCCATCAGGGAGCCTCTGTCCCTGCCCACACTTGATTTTCTTCTCCCATTAAGAGAACTAGGGAGCAGGATTCTTCTGATGAGGGCCTGATGAGGGCCTGAACTCTGATGAAGAGTCTTTGACATATTCTTCCCAGATTCCCACTCCCTTGGATTATGGTTCTGAGGAGGAGGAGTCTATTAGGCCAGATTTTATTTCTGACATGATTTCCTTTGGGAATACCATTTCCCATATGACTGAGTTTAAGTGGGACTGTACCCAGATTTCCGACATTCAGAAGAGGTATTATGAACTCCTTCAAATGGAGTCTCCTAAGCCCTTTGCTGATTGTAAAAAGTGTCCTGCTACTGAACCATGTGTTATATGTTTCTTCTGATAAAACGTCAAAGCTTTTGCCCTCTACTAAACTGATTCCTTCCAACAAGGATAGTAGGGCTATGGAAAGGTTGGGCAGAAAGGTGTACACTGCTGCTACTGGCCTTTTGGGCTGTGAATTGCCAGACCCATGTGACCAGGTATTTTTTACCCTTTTCTCTCAGGCTTTTCAAATTATTTCAGACCTTCCAAATTCTGAGGAGAAGGCTTCAGCCCTCTCTTTGTTGGAATCTTCTTTTCGGGTGGCCTGCCATTCCATTAAATGCAGTTATGATGCACCTGATTAAAACTGCTGCCTTTGGTTCTGTCTTGAGGCATTATTCCTGGCTTCACTTTCAGCCTTTGCCTGATGATATCAAGGCTAAATTAATGGATGCTTCTCTTGACAATAAAAATCTGTGGTTCTACAGCAGCTAAGCTTTTTAAGTCTCTTCAAGAGAAGGGTAAATCTAGGCAACAATTGAAACGCATCTTTGTTTCCCCCATTCCCAAATTTTAGAGGAATTATTCTTCCAAGCTTGCCTTTGTCCGTTAACAATTTTGGTGTCCTCTCAAATGCTTCTAAGTGGGCTCTTCCAGCTAAGTCTACTCAGATTCCAGCTATTCAGAAGTCTCCTTTTCCAGACAAGCCAGGTTCTGTCTGACTACCTTTTTCCTCCCTCCTAAGTCAGATTCCTTTATCTCTTCATCTTTCCCTATCTCTTCACAATTGGTTAAGGATCACTCAGGATTCTTGAGTTCTGTCCATCATTCGTCTGGAGTATTTCATGGTGTGGAATTCCCGTCCTCCTTTTCTGAGCACTCCTCAACCTCCCCAGGAGCAGCTGCCCTTTTTTCCAGATGTGCTTCAGACTTTTGTCTCAAGGCACTGTCCAAGCAGTTTCTGCTCCTCAAAGGGGGAAGGGGTTTTATTCCAAGATGTTTTTGGTCCCAAGGAAAGAAGGCACCTGGAGACCTATCCTGGATCTTTTCCAGCTCAACACCTTTCTGATGGTTCCTTTTTTTATAATGTGGTTCCTCCAGACCCTGTTTCCTCTTTTTCTTTCTCAGGCTTTCCTAGTCTTTCTGGATCTCAAGGATGCCTCTCTTCGTATCGCTATTCATCCCCATTTCACAAAGTTTTTGCATTTCTCCATTTCTTCCTTCCATTTTCAGTTCTGTGCTTTGCCCTTTGGCTCCTCTACTGCCCCAAGGGTCTTCACCAAATGGCTCACTCCTGTATTTGCCTTCTGCAGAATGAAGGGGATTCAAATTTTTCTCTACTTGGATGACCTTCTAATTCATGCTTCCTCTCCAGAACCCTGCTTCAGCACCTCATTGTGCTATTTCCATTTTGCAAAGCTTAGGGTTTACAGTAAATTTCCAAAAATCCTTCCGGACTCCTCCTCAGGATCATGTTTTTCTCAGTTGGAGGCTCCAGACCATCCCTGTGACAAAGTTACTGCCACATCCAAAGATTCTGACTCTTTAAAAAAAAAACAAACGAATGACTGTGTAATTAACAAAGTTATAACAGTAATAATGCAACCTTAAACTAAATAACTTAATAATTGCATACATTATATTAGATAGTTTTTAATTGTATAATTGTTGTTAGTGATGATAACTGATTGATTATATAACAAAATGTATATATAGAGGTCCTAGTTCAGTTGTTTTATTTACACTGCTGAAGGGCAGTTTTTATTGAAAACTTTGTGGATATTAAATTTGTTTATTCTGAGTGGCGGCGTCATTCCTTGTTCATTTTTTGGGATTTTATTAATTGTGGAAGACACTTTTGGGCACTGTCTCTGAGTTTTCTTTTTATTGCAAAGTTATGACTCTAATTGCTTATTTTCAATCCCGTCTCTCTCTGGTCTTAATTTCAGCCAGGGAATATTTAAGAGCCCTAGGTTGTATGACATCCGCTATCCCTATGCTTTCTCTGGCAGGCTTCATATGAGAAAGCTTCAGTGGTTCCTAAAGTCAGTCTGACTTCAACATTCTCATCCTTTGGATCTACTAGTTCCTCTTCTTACAGGTCTCAAGCTAGAGCTTCAATAGTGAATTCATGAATTGTCTCTCAACCCAGAACTTCCTTTTTAGCCCCAGTCCCCTCTTAGGAACTGTTTTTGGATGCCTTGGATGTGGGATAGGGAGCTTCTTTTGATTCTCTGAAAGTTCGAGGCCTTTGGGCAGTTCATCAGAGGAAAGACCATATGAGACTCAAAGAAATGAGAGCACTCCTCCTTGAGTCAAACAGATGAGAGCACCTCCTCCTTGCTCTTCAGGCCTTCCATTCCTTGTTTCGCCCAGGTCCACTCAATATCTTTATAGATAATACAACAGTGATGTGGTACATCAACAAGCAGGGGATGGGGTGGGGGGGGTACAGTCTTATCTCCTATGTACAGTCGCGCTTCAAGTTTGGGATCTAGCTGTCCAGTGTCAGGTTGCCCTTCAGGCTGTTTATATTCCTTCAGAACATAGTGACAGACTCTTTGAGCAAGCCCATTACACAGACTCACAAGTGGATGCTTTACAGAGATGTGTTTTTGGACATTGTCCACCAATGGGTTACTCCTCAGGTAGATTCTTTTGCCTCCCCTCTGAACAGAAAACAACCTGTCTTTTGCACCAGAGTGCCGTGTCCTCTGGCTTGGAAGGGGGATACCCTGTCTTTTTCCTGGAAGGGGGGTGTTTCTTTCTGCCGTCCCTCCCATTCCTCTCATACCGAGGGTCCTGTTCATGATAAAACAAGACTCCCCTACAGTCTTGTTGGTGACTCCCCTTTGGACCAAACAGCATTGGTTCCCTCTTCTTCTGCACCTAACCAAGGGCAATCACCACAGGTTACCTCACAGGGTGGAGCTACTCACATAGGACAAGGGGTCTTTCATCCATTCCTGTCCCCTCTTCAGCTAACACTGTGGGTGGTAGGGTTTTATCATTTTTAGGCACCTTTTTTTCTGAGTATGTGCTAAGGGTTCTGCAGGAGGCTAGGAAACCCACTACCAGGAAATCTTAATTTGGCCAAATAGAAGAGATGTTCTGTCATTTGCCTTGCTTGTAATCAGGATCCATTTTTTGTGAAGGTTCCTCTTTCTTTGTGTGAATTCCTCCATGCTGTGTTGGCTTACTCTTCTAATAAAGCTCACCTTTCAGCTGCCTTTAAGGTATTTCTGCTTGTCTGCCTTTGACTCCTCCTTTGGCCTCTAGGTGTGACATCAAACAGTTTCTAAAATGCATCCTTCATATTTGGCCTTCCATCTCCTTCCTGGGACCTTCATTTTGTTCTTGAGAAATTGACACAGGCTCCTTTTGATCCTGCAGCTTCTGCGTCCTTGCAACATTGTTCTTGGAAGACTGTCCTTTCATTTGGCCCTCACCTCACCTAGAAGGGTGTCTGAGTTTCAGGCCTTTATAGCTGTTCCCTTTCTGGTTTACTGGTGTACTGATCCTTCTTTTATGCCCAAGGTGATTAATGAGTCGTCTCTTAATCGGTCTATTCATTTGCCTACTTTTCCCCTCTTTGAAGTCTGCTAGTGAGAAGGCTCTTCACACCTTGGATTTACATAGACAGCTCAGGTATTATTTGGATACGACGAAGGCCATTCACAAGTCTGAACAACTTTTAATTTCTTTTCATCTTAGATCTGTTGGTTTTGCTGCTTCTAAACACACCCTTTCCTCTTGGATTTCTAAAGCCATTTCTTTTTGTTATTCTTTATGTACAAAAAAAGCTTTCTGCCTCTAAAAGCTCATTCTACCAGGTGTATGGCTTCCTCTGGTGCTTTTTTTTCAAGGGCTTGGATACCAATTACATCATTGAAGCTGCTGTTTGGTCCTCTGTCCATACTTTCCCTAAGCGTTACAAATTGGATGTTATTTCCAGAGCATGAGCTGGCTTTCCCACAGATTTCCTGCATGGTTTTCTGAAGGGCCCTTCCGGGCCTTCCTCCTCCCAACTTTCCTCTTGAGCTTTTGTATTCTCCCTTTAGTGAAGAATACTGCAACTGTTATATGGAAGTACATGGTACAGTTGTGGAGAATCTTACTGTAAGAGTAGATGTTGTTTTCACTGTTGCAGTATTCCCTCCCTCCTTCCCCTTTTTCTCTTCTCAATTTTCCCTTTCTGGATGCACATGTTCCTCTCTTTCTTGGCCTATTGTTCCTCCTGAGGCTGTTCATTTCTGAGGTATGGACGTCTGTATATCACCTTTATGCCTTATGCCATGAGCGGGGAGCATACATGTGACATAGAATGTCCCTGTAACAATCTAAGGCTTTGCTATACCGGCCAGACATCTGGCTGCCCTTGGAATGAGATCCCTTTAGTGAAGAATACTGCAACAGTGAAAATGACATCTTCCCTTATGGTAAGATTTTACACAACTATGCTTTTTATGGGCTACAAGGGTGCTATTATTTGATATATTGCATGATTAGTTAAAGTAAGAAATTAAAACATGTTGGCATCCTTGAGTATAAATGATGCATACTTTTAAAATGGAGAACCTCTCCATTGTTCATACTTTTAAAATGGAGAACCTCTCCATTGTTCATACTTTTAAAATGGAGAACCTCTCCATTGTTCATACTTTTAAAATGGAGAACCTCTCCATTGCTTTCCTTTCCATTAGGAGTTTGTTAATATTATAAAACAAAAATTGAAATTGTTACCGACATAATTAGATGGAGATGTTATATATTGCCTTTGCTTGCTTTTGTTTTTCATATCATTTTAATGGTTTCATTTCCTGCACAATTGTCCGTTTTCTTGTTTCTTTTATTTTTTCACTCTGTGTGTGTTTATGAATGTTGACTTTGATTCTACTTTCTGATCACATTGCATCATTTAGGCTGAAATAAAGAGAAAGAGAAAATACCTCTGTTTTGGAACAGCAGGAAATCAGACATTAAATCTTTTAAGTATGCATGACACCCTACATACTAAGGTGAGAAACTCTTCACAGAACCAAGAAAAGGGGACTAAAACTAAAAGTAAAGTATAGCGCAGGACTGTTTTTCTGGCTGCACCATATAGGAGCTTAACTGATGCTAGACCTTAAGAGTTAGTAAGTCAAGTGGCAGAGGATATTTTGGAACATGCATAAGAGGTCATCATTTTGTTCACTGCTAGCAGGATATTTGAAAAATCAAATATGAGGTTTTGTACAAATTGAAGTAATGGTAGTCCCACTTTAATAATAAGGCAATTAAGTTTTCATTTGTCAGACTTCTCAGATGCATTTCCTGGCAATGCTATAATATTACAAATTTCTGCACATGTACTCCATTCATTGCTTTGTGCCTTCTAAGTGAGATAAAGTCTACCATGACTTTTTTTTCTTTCTAATGCTTTTACCTTTTGCTGAAGCACCCCTACTTAACATAACTTCAAACCGCTTGCGCATTTTATGACATTCATTGCAGGTGATTGTTTGGATCTTATTTGATAACTGACCATAGGTAAGTAGTTACCAGTGGTCTGTTTCTGGATGAGCAGGGGTCCTAGGGATTTTATTCATTAGAACGTTGGGATCCATTATTATTCCACAGGAAAATAGTTATTTTTAGTTGGAAACATGAGGGGGTAAAACAGAAGGCTGCCAGAGAGGGAGGTTTAATGTTTTCAGTTAGTTGGTATCATAAAATTTACAGATGAAATACTAGACTTCTGTGGATTTGTTCTCACAGTTTAGTGTACATCTGCTATCTGTCAAACTTCTGTAAAGCTGTGCCTTTGTAAATTGTTGTGTATGCTTTATATAGGATAAGTACGTCTTAGTATAGTCATCATTTCATTTTTTGAGAACAATTTTGTAGGTAGAGATTAAAAGGTAAGAGAAACATATTTCTTCATAAAGTTTTTTGCAGTGTTGCATTCACTTCAGTTCATTGTATTTGGAACTTGCGTGAATAACAATTTTCCCTTTCCTCTGCAGATTTCTAATATAATGTCCTCATTTGGAAACTTAGGACAATAACTTTAATATGACTATTGAAATGAAATGAAAGGGCCAGTACTTTAAGTGGCCCCTGTACACAGAGTCCTTGAGGAGTAGCCCAAAGCACAACTCACACAATCAGTGACATGCAAACCTTAAACGATAAATACTCACTTTGTGTGGTGAGAGTGACTACAGGTGGCTTCAACTGCAACCCCCATCCCCATAACTTAATGTACTGAGATCATAGTACTTCATCCTCTTTAATATTCCAGTTATGATATAGGTGAACCTCAGGATAGGAAGGAGGAGCTGCAGGAAGTGACTGTTCTTGAGTTTTGGTCCATATGGAACTCTGATTTGGGCAACTTGTTGTTGACCAAATGTTGCACTTCCGGGCAGGAATAGATGAACAAGAAAAGTATAGAATAAATTTTTGATTGAGAATTTTGGCTACTTGGCACTTCAGGTCTTTTGTTAAACATTGCTTTGACTTATTACATGCTGTCTCGCTTTTTACAGTTCTGTGTTCATCATTTATGTTATATACAAATGGAACAGATCTGTTGAGTTTGGTGTTTGGACTATACATTGATTGCGCTGCAGGACTATACACACACACACACACACACATATATATATATATATATATATATATATATATATATATATATATATATATATATATATATATAGATATAAAACACACACATACACACACACACACAAATTCCTGTTTAATGGAGATTTTTCTGTGTGCGGCAAGGCTGTTGGTTTTCTAATTTAATCATTTTTTACAAGAGTTTTACTATCAGCAACAGTGGAAGTAAAATGTGAGGATATAGTTCTCTCAGCCTTACTGTGTATATACACTTTCTGACGGGAATAGCTATAACAAACTAATACTGTTTTATAGCTTTAGATACCTTAGTAATCCTTAGGAACAGTCAACACAAGTAAAGGTTCCACGTGTTCACTTTTGTAATGGTGCAGAGATCCTTTAGCTGACTGTAAACAAAAGTATTAGTAAAGTCTATGATTATGAAAATTACTATGGCTTCTCATTGATCTTTAAGCATGGTTTAGAATATAATTTATGCAAAGTAGTAAGTCAGAGTTTGTAGGCTTCCATTTGACTGTGTAATTATTTTTAATTAGAGGATACACACAATGATTAAGTAATTACTGATTTTTGCATGGCTTGCACTAATGGCACTTGAGGTAGGTGAGAGTTTCAACAGTTTGAGTCCAGGAAGTTTGTTTTTGTTTGTGTTATGGTCTGTGCATGATGGTCAGTAACGTTTTGATCTTCACCAATTATGTAATTAATAAATGCGGCCACAAAACACTCCTTTGTGGGGGAGGCAACGGTCACAATTGCTTGCAAGTTTTGCATGATATAAATAAAGCACATTCAGAGAGTCTGTAATTTATTAACTGTTTAGATCCAGGATAAAGTCTGTTGTTATATCAGGCCAGAGTGAATAAGCTAGCTGCAGTTTTTTTTTCTATTAATTTCTTTGGCTTGTTATCTATTAGTTTATTGGCAGCAGTAAGCAAAACAGAGTGTTTTTTATTTTGGTTGTAAAATTAAGTCCATCATAAGGAAGAGTCAGTTCTTTCTTTGAGGAACTGGATAACAGATAAAACATTGCATTTGGTATTTTTGCTACTTATATTTATTTTCCTTTACATAGTTACAGTCAGTCCATTTAAAGAACTTAAGTCATTCGGCACCTGTATGAGCATGCTGATTGCAAACAGCTTTCTTAATACACAATGATCAAAACATTTTGAGATATAGTAACATACAGTACATTAATAAATGCAAACATAATATATAGATATATCAAATATGATACATTAAATGTTATAATGTAGCTTTTGTAAATATAGTATGCGCTTCACCTGACGGTAGCATGTAATAAGCTTGCATTCTTGGTCCAGCAATGTGTTAATAACTCGGGGGTATAACACTCGTATCTATAACTGCATATTACTTTTCTGGCATAATGACACGTTCCTTCTCCTTTATTCTTTTCGAAACCTGTAAAGGGAGTTCAGTCAGCATTGTTTCACTCTGAACTACTTTGGTGTTTTGTGGAGTTCAAAATTCATGATGACTGAGCAGTTAGGGTATTAATGAATAATGTGAAAAAAATCTGTATGCATAAACTCTGTACATCAGTTTTACTGTTAAGAAAGGGATATTACTGTCATCTTGCATTCAGTTTGTTCATCAGATTTTGCAAGACATCCTTGTTGTCATTTAATTTTAGAATAATGTCTGTGACTTGATCCAGTTTTTATTCAGGCAGCTAGTAAAAGTGTTAATTGGTTGAAAGTGCAACAACTTAATTATCTGACAGTTCATGCTTAAAGGCTCTGAGCTGTGAACAAACTTCTCCTATAACTAAGGGTACAGGGTTTGATTCCTTTCAACTCTGTTTCCCTGCTATGAGACTCTGATGGTCACTAGACCAGACTGTGCTCCCAGGTCACCCCTGAAAATGGACACTTGCGTCCAATGGGCGTATCCAGTTAATGGATGTTTGAAATAAAAATGCCAGCCACATTGGGTATAGTAGGTAATAGAAGTTGTTTATTAGTAGGAAGACAACAGTGCCTTCTGTACATGTTACCAGAGTATTTTTTAAAGTAGCATTGAGAATGTGAGTGCTACAGTAGCATATAATGATATGAAATCAAGACATGCGGAATCTTGTTACTTTTATAAAAATTCAGCTGTGCTCTGAAAACTTAGAAGTATGATCTCCCCACAAAAATCCTCCCTTTCCAAAAAATAACTAAACTCTGTAACTGCTTATGGAGAAGTTTCATCTGCTGTAGCTGTGGGCTTATAATGACAAACTCAGAACTTGTTGCTGCAAAGGGGGAGGATCTTTTCCCAGAGTGTTACCTGTTGATAATTCCAGCTGGTGCCAAGGAGTCACCACACATACCAGTATGCAGTGCACCATGATGCATTTTAATCCACTTGCGCACAAACTGTCATTAGCCAGTATGCCATTTCTGTTCCCAAATGAAAGGTACTGCAAGAATCATGCGGCTTAGCTTCATCATCCTTTGTTGGGGGGGGGGGGGGGGGGTGCCTTCTCTAAACTATGTCTGAAATGGTTTGTTGTTAAAGCTTTAAATCATCTTCTTGTGCAGCTGTCTGCATCTGCTCTAGGGAACCAGGATAAGTTCTAGTTATCATTATTTCTTGTAAGTACCTGCTTCCTGCACATGAACAGACTTTTTACCTGGAGATTGGCACTCCCTGCATGCATGTGAATGAGCAGCACATAACCAAGTTTAAGTGGTACTCTGGAAGTCTGTGTACCAAGGCTTGGGTGGTTTCAGTGGCCAAACCTGAGAGTTAAAGCTGCTTACAGACACACTTAAAATGATTTCCAGTTCCTGTTGAAGGGACTGCTTGGGAGTGTCTGCATTTTTCTGTAGTCTGTGATGATGTCTCCAAGGATAAGCTGCACAGCCGTCTAAGTGTAGTGCAAGAAATGCTTTATAGCTTCATAGTTTCATAGTATAGTACTAGGCTATCTGCCCTGGGGCATTTGTAAGCCTAGCCATAGTGATGTGGCTTTTGCCACCCCATGAAATGGTACAAAAATGTACAGAATAAATCTAGAATACTGTGCCTCTGTCTAGTAGTGACACAATGAAGGTCCCCTTATATAATAGAATTAGTTTACTGTGCCCCTGTCTAGCAGTGACACAGATTTGACCCCTGGGGTAAACTTACGATCTCCCATCCACTCATCAAGATTTCTCTTGAAGAGAGTCAGTGAGGGGCTCTGCCTAATACGAACTGGGATCCTGTTCCAAAGCATGGGAAGCCTCTGGGTTATGAATCTATCCCTCCAGCATGTCCTATTCATACTTGTGCCGAGGTTTAAGTCTTTAGCTCTCGTGGTCCTGATGGATTTGGATTTTTGAGGTGGAGCATGTCCATCAGATCCTGATTGGACATGGCCTTGTACGTCAGGCAGAGATCACCTCTGAGCAGGCGGTATGCTACTGAATAGAGCTGAAGTTTCTTTAGTCTGGCAGAATAAGACATATGTTGGAGACCCTTGATCCTTTTGGTGAGGTACTTTTGTGGTCTCTCCAGCTGTTGCAAATGCCGGGTGAGGTACATACCAAATGGGGCATTGTACTCAATCATGGGTCTGATGAGGGAGGAATATAGGGGTACAATGACATCCTTGGATCTGGATGTGAATCCCTTCATGATGAGGTGTAGTTTAAATAAACATGCTTGTGCAAATGAGAACAACACATTTAGTCATATTAAAGAAATGGCATTGGTGGCTAGTACTGTTAAAGGCAAACAGATTAAATGACAACTGATATTCCAGTATAAATATCTTGATACCCCCATTTGCTTAATATGTGGTGTGGTACTTGATGACTGAGGAGGCATTCCATGACTTTTATGTTCGCTAAGGAAATGTGAGAAGAACTTTTTTTTTTTTTTTATTGCAGTCCGTAGCAAAAAAATGCTAGTAGCCTACATATGTCTGTGGTAGACTTTCTTCACAGAAGAGTAAATAGACCTGCTGAAAAATGTTTCACTGACCACGTTATCATGTTCTGATTTACAAACAGTCACCGCAGCTATTGTGAAAATTATCAGTTTTTTTTTTTTTTTCATGCTTACCTTTGACTCGTGGGAGACTCCATAAAATTTTGTAGGCTATGTATTCTGCAGGATCATATTGAATGCTGGGCAGAAGGACACACTGATTAAGCTGAGGTAATGTGTTCAAGCAATTTGTTGATTATCTGGGTCCCATCAAGGTTTTCCATGAACATGAAAATGGTCAGCATTATATGCAGCACTTATGTGAAATAGCTAGTTAAAATGATCTTTATGCTAAGTTACAAGGGACACAGGAAACGTCGCTTAATCTGTATGAAGACTGGAAAGGTTTCTGTGCTGAGTTGTCTGCTTTCAGGCAAAAATGTTGGAAGGTCTACATTTTATTACTTCCTCAGACATTTCCAAAATTTTCAGCTAAATACTGGAGGCATATCTAATGAGACAGGATTTCTGGAAAGTAAATTCAGTAAAAGATTTCAGGTCTTTAGTGACAAACAACTTATTTTCTTTCTTGGAAACCTTGACAGCTCTGCATTAAGAAACTTATGTCTGCAGTGCTTTTAGTGCTGAGCAATGGGGAACTAATATATTTCTAAAGCTTAGCCTTCTGCCTGTCAAAGCCCAGTCGTTGCTAGCTGAGTTTGAAGATTAAAAAGACGACTAAGATAGGTATGCCTGCAAGAAGAATGTAGCTTTTGCTGTAATCTTCCTTTGGATCTAGCTGTTAATCTGAGCACGCATCTTCACTTAGGAGGACAGTACCGCGTCCTGTGGGATGTCATCTGACCACAAACCGTATGTATTCTTGTTTGTATCTCATGACCACTAGCTAGCGGTTTGACATCTCCAAATGCAGCAGAAGCAGCAGGGCCAGTATGCCCAGGGGCAAATGATGATGTCCATACAAGTCTTTGGAGTCTGGCAGGGTAAACCTTGGCTGGAGTTGATTGTCACTGTTGGAGCGACACCCTGACCCCGTGTATAAAAATTGGAAAAAGGGGTTGTAGATGGATGGATGGAAATAAGTGTTTTGAGACAAAAGTATGTGTTTGATTACTTCATTAGTTGACTTTCATTGTGTTTTTCTTAGTTCACTATCCAGTTGCCATTTATTTTCACCATCCTTGACTTTTTAGCAACTGTATGACCAAGTAACATGCCAGTGGACATAAGGAAGACAGTTTTAAAAAGAAAGGAAAGAAATAGAAATTGTTATTATTACTGTGCTGTGTAATTTAAAGAGACAAAATACTGAACCAAATACTAACAAACACATATTAGAAAACAAAGAAGATTGTTAAAGGTCTAGTTTTATTGATGGCAGAAATGCTTGCTCTGCCATTCCAAGTGGTTTCTCAAGTTTTGTGAAGGCTGTAGATAAGGAAACCACTTTATTTGTAGCCAGCCATGGTGGTGCAGTGGTAGCATTGTTGCCACACAGTAAGAGGTTCTCCTGTTTGATTTTCAGCTGATGTGTCTTCTGTGTGGAGTCTGCATGTCCTCCCCGCGGTCGAGTGGCATTCGAAAGACATGCGTGAATGAGTGTGCCTTCACTGAAGGTTGGGCATCGGGCTGGCAACTCGGCACCATAAAAAATCTACTGCCAATCCTTAGCGGACTGGAGTTCCGCTGTGGGACCCCTAAGCGGGAAAAGCCGAAAAGACAAACAAGTATTTCACTAGCCACCTTCTTCCTATCTCCTTTATTGAAATAAAATACCAAGGTGGAAAGTTAGTGTATTTTATGGAGAAATGGATTTCAAAACATTTGCAATGTTGTTCTACAGATGAATCTTGTAATACATTCAGAGAACATAGCAAGCTTGGAGTTATGATTGGTGGCCAGTCATAATTCTTTATTGTGGTTTATCTGTCCTTATGTATTACTAGTTAGAAGAAAAGAAGTATAAAATCACAAAATGTTACAATGTTACAGCTTTGAAATTTGTAACACACCTAGCACTAATTGCATCACAGAAAGTGGCCATAAGGGAAGGACACATTTTGTCAACCAATAGCTTTAAAACTTGATCGGTATGTCACTATGTCACACTTTCAAAATATGGTAGTGTAAAGTGCGTCACAGCTTTCAGTGCTATCAGAAGGTTTCTCTGAATGCAGATTTGTGGTGGCTGCTGTTTGAGAGCCCAAGCATCAATAATAACATTTTGACATGTGAACTTTGGTGTAGTGAACTTACTATAGCATGGTTTATATGCCAGAAAAGTGCATAACAAGTGTATGTGTGTTGGGGTTGGTAGAAACCATTACACAGCAGACTAAATAAATCTCAATTGCTCATAAACCCCAACAAACCAAACTAGTCCTATTTCTTCCCCAAAACATAAAAGCAACACCGACTTTAATATTATATTCTCAAACAACACAAAAACTAAACAATGTTGCCAACTTAAAGCTACTAGGAGTTATCACTGATAAGTTAAAATGTGATCTGCACATTGACACTACAGTCAGAAAGACACTGTGCAAAGTAGACTACAGAGCCAAACACCTGCTAAGTGGTCATAGTAAAAGAAATAGCTGCCACCTCTCTTCTACTTCTTACCCTCCTATTTGTCTTAGCAATGTTCACAAATGTCAACTCTTCTACCAAAGACAAATTAGAAAATGCCTACATCAAAATTAGGAAATTTGCCTGGAGCCTCCCAGGCCACTATCCCCATTGCGCTACACAAAATAACCTCAAATGGCTTAACTCCATCAACCCTCTCCCAGCTATTCCCAACACACAAAATACTTCACCAGCCCCTTAAAACACCCTCACTGTCAAATCTCATTTAATGGCAAGTAGCAAAAAGAACCCCAAGATCCTCAGAACTTTAACTGTTGCTAATAAATCAAATAAATATCATGTTGACTCCCAAGTCTCTGTCATAATCTCCAGGGCATGGACCAAACTTCCAATCCACATCAGACTGTTAAATAACCTGCAACAATTCAAATTTCAAATCCACCGTAAAATCTCACCTGGCAATTAATAAGCTATGCAACTGTAGCACACTTAGATTTTGAAGTATGCAGTCCTAGCTCTGTTCACTATGGATGCTATACAAGTGTAATAGTACAGCATTTTTGATTTTACTCACATAAATGTTTGGTGACTGTGTCCTATGAAATACTTTGTAAATAATGTTTGTTGACTGTTTTTCTTTTCAATTGTCACAAAGGTATTTCTATTCTTTTCTTGGAGTTTATCACCCCAGGCCTTTGCTGAAAATGGGCATTTCAGATCAGAGACCGACTTTCCCAAGTAAATAAAAACAATCAAGCAAATAATTAAATAAAATAAAACAAGGTAAAATAAAATAAATAAAATAAATAAATCGGAAACAGTTGCTTTGTCATGGCTCAACACAAAATACCAAGGCTTACATAGAGTGATGCAGCCCAGTTCTGCTTAGTTGTACATTAGCAAAAGGCTGCATATTAAGTTAGAGCAACTACACCAGTCACACTACTGAGCAGGAGTGAACAGGCCACTGTATGATCAGCCATTTGACCAATGTGAAACGAATAGTAAGGAGGCATGTCCAAGGTTATAAATGCGGACATGCAGTAAAGTGTCTCATAATGAATTTTGTGATTGTGAGAAGGTCACAGAGTCCCAGCACAGTAAAGTACTGACATAATTCATTATATAAATGGGGAGATAATAAAATGTAGGAAAAAAGAGAGTAGCAAGCAGAGGAAAATGCAGACATGAGTAACCATAATGACTGATATGGCGGGAGGGAGAAGAGCATGTTTCTTCTTTGTATGGGGACAGGTGGACCCCTTTTATAGATCTGATGAAAGGTAGATGGCTTAGGTAATGGGTCGAAAGAGAACTTGTATGGGAAGAATAGAGGGAAAGTAACAAGATCAGATAAACATAAATTACAGATATGGACAGGAATGGGACAGACACAAAAAGGAGGACAGAAGTAATGGGATGTAGACGAAAAGGGGAGGATAACCATTGATGGGAAAGCTTAGACTGAATAAGGTATGGCAATGACACTTAAGAGGGGAACAATATGGTGGAAGAGGATGGAACCCTGCTGATATATAAACACGAAAAGCTCGACTCTAGTATATAGATTCACGACACCCTTGAGTAAAATAATAAAATAGATTTCTTTATTCACGTTAAGCGCTTTCAGCTGTCCCCAGCCTTCATCAGAACAAATAATCTCTCCAACATCAGCGTTTAAATACCTATCTGGTTATCTCCTTAATTAGTAAATTAGTGAAAAACCGCCAAAAAACATTTTAACTATTTAAAAAGACATGATAACAAATTCCATTGTTGTCAAATTCAGCTGAATCCTACATCTATATCACTACTGGAAATGTAAATACAAAAGACATAGTCATATAAAAATTATTACATAAAAAATAAAAATATACATTTAAAATTAAATTATTGTAACATCCATTATTCACTTCTAGGAAATATCATGTTGCCCCAAGCTTGTGTATATACCCTTAGATTCAAATATTTCATAATGATATGTTGATCCGTGTCTCAGATATGAAATTCATAATATTTGATTTTTAAAACAATTTATTCCAAGGCTAAAAAAGGTTTTAAACTAATGAAATCATTAAGACCTGGAGGTCTTGTGGAATCCGTCAGGATTTGCCACTTGCTTTCACATAGTGCTAACTTTGTTTTCCAATCACCTCCAAATGGTGTGTGTTCCACCTGTTCTATGATAGAAAAAAGAAAACTATGGTCAACACCTTTGTCTAAGATGTGTCTGCATAGTGCATTCTTGGTGTCACCCTTCCCTATTCTATACTGGTGTTCGTAAATCCTTCTATTTAGTTGTCTCTCAGTTTTTCCGATGTAGTGGGCGTTGCATACTGTACAGATGGCCACATAGACCACCTGTCTACTTTTACAATTCCCCTTTTTTGATTTGATGATGGTGTGACATGTATCATTTATCTTGATTATTTTGCTTGTGTTGATGTATTTGCATTGTTTGCAGTTACCACATTTTGTGGTCCCTTTGTCTATATCCCCCTGCAATCTGATGTAACCTTCTTTTTGCAATAATCTCTTTATGTTGGGAGCTGTTTTAAAAACAGTTCTGGGTCTGGTACCCAAAATTTGCTCCTTGTCTATGATCGTCAGGGTTTTCCAATGCCTGTCCAATATTTCTTGGATCAAATAAGTTTTAGGGGAGTACATGAGTACACATACCCTACCACCAGGGGTATGGAGGGTATCTTCTTTAATAATGGGTTCAAATGTGCCCAATAATGGAAGATATTTTTTACCCCATTCCCGGGTAACGTATTTGATGACCCCTTCCACCATTTTTACCGGGTAGGCTCTCGTGATGAACATGTCCTTGATAATATCCATTTCTGTTTCCACCATGTGTTGGTTGGAGGTCATCCTTGCCACCCGGATACATTGACCTTTGACTATGTTACTGAAGATGTAAGGAGGATGGTTACTGCTGTAATGAACATAGTCGTTGGAAAATGTTGGTTTTCTGTAGATTCTAGAAGAAAATCCACTATCATTTTTGGTTAATAGGACGTCTAGGTATGACATTTCTTCATAGCTGTAATCAAAAGTGAATTGAAGAAAATCCACTGTCTGGTTGAGGAAACTCATGAATTCCAACAGCTTATCCTCCGATGCCCTCCACAGAATGAAAATATCGTCTAGGTATCTGACGTATAGGGCGATGTTACTGTAGTGAGGGCTGTTGAAGATATATTCAGATTCCCATTCTGCCAGGACCAAATTCGCAAAGATGGGGGCACACGCCGCTCCCATCGCAACACCCCTGGTCTGTCTGAAATATTCTCCTTGGTGTAAGATGTAGTTGTAATCCAACACTAGTGACATCATGTCACACAGGAGACTGACCTTGTCCCAAGAAAAGTCAGTAAACTTCGTTAGACTTCTTTCAAAGAATTCCAAACCTTCAGTCCTGGGAATGCTAGAAAATAGATCTACGACGTCTATAGTCAACAAGATGAAGGTCGTGTCCTGCAGATCTTGCTTGATGGTCCCTTGGTGGCTTGGTGGCCATCTGTACAGTATGCAACGCCCACTACATCGGAAAAACTGAGAGACAACTAAATAGAAGGATTTACGAACACCAGTATAGAATAGGGAAGGGTGACACCAAGAATGCACTATGCAGACACATCTTAGACAAAGGTGTTGACCATAGTTTTCTTTTTTCTATCATAGAACAGGTGGAACACACACCATTTGGAGGTGATTGGAAAACAAAGTTAGCACTATGTGAAAGCAAGTGGCAAATCCTGACGGATTCCACAAGACCTCCAGGTCTTAATGATTTCATTAGTTTAAAACCTTTTTTAGCCTTGGAATAAATTGTTTTAAAAATCAAATATTATGAATTTCATATCTGAGACACGGATCAACATATCATTATGAAATATTTGAATCTAAGGGTATATACACAAGCTTGGGGCAACATGATATTTCCTAGAAGTGAATAATGGATGTTACAATAATTTAATTTTAAATGTATATTTTTATTTTTTATGTAATAATTTTTATATGACTATGTCTTTTGTATTTACATTTCCAGTAGTGATATAGATGTAGGATTCAGCTGAATTTGACAACAATGGAATTTGTTATCATGTCTTTTTAAATAGTTAAAATGTTTTTTGGCGGTTTTTCACTAATTTACTAATTAAGGAGATAACCAGATAGGTATTTAAACGCTGATGTTGGAGAGATTATTTGTTCTGATGAAGGCTGGGGACAGCTGAAAGCGCTTAACGTGAATAAAGAAATCTATTTTATTATTTTACTCAAGGGTGTCGTGAATCTATATACTAGAGTCGAGCTTTTCGTGTTTATATATCAGCAGGGTTCCATCCTCTTCCACCATATTACTTAAGAGGGGAAGACAAAAATGCTATAGGGTACATCTCTGCCTGACCCAGAGTGGGGCACACCCACACTTCAGTCACTTCTATGACTGATGTCAGGGGCAAGCCATTCATCTGGTGGTCTGAAGGCTGTGGCTTGCTGATCATGCAGAAATGCCAGCTGTGCTAGCAGGCTGTCCATAACACTGACATGAGTGTCTAACTGCTAACACATCTTGGATGCAAGTTGCTGTGTATGACTCTAGGTGAAGAAGGGGGATCTGTCCAGGTCACTCTTAGAAGAAGAACCTCTGCCTCCCTCATGAGAGGTGTTCATAGAGGCAACCACATGGTGTCCAGGTGGCCATTATTATGGTGACTTCAATCCCTTCACTGAGATGCAGGCCTGGTGGCAACTAGTGACACAACACTAGACATATCAGCTGGTACACACCACAGATGAGCCTGAAGAAGAATGAGGAAATAAACCGAAGAAAAATAAGGCACATTAGTACTTCGTTGTTACAGACAGAATCGGTATTGTACAGTGCAGTCATGGACTTTAGTATATGGACTGTGCCACCCGAAGAGTCTGTCAGTTGTTCTGAGGTGTGCTTCCTTGCTGAACTTTCTCTTTCTCTCTCTCTCTCTCTCTGTGTCTTTTCAGCCATTGTAGAAGTCTTTAGGAAGATTCCAGTACACTGTAAACTGGTGAAAAGAAGGCAGGGAAAACGGACAATAGCCAAAAAAGAAAAAAAAATGGATTACTTACAGTAAAAGCTTACCACACCCTTCCTAACCTCTACCTCCCACTGGAGAAGCAGGGTGGCCTGGGACTACTGTAGGTCATTGTAGCAGTACTTGCATTGCTTATCAGTGTAGATGATGCCAGTGACATCACTTACTGCACTGGCATGCTAATGCCAGATATCCATTTTATCTAATGTGCCATCATAATGGCCCAGCAGGTGCTCCTGTAGTCCTTGTATAACAGGCACAAAAATAGGAATCCTGCTGAAATCAGCACCTAAATAGGGCACATCCACTCTAGCAATCCTCATTATGAGTAAAATGGTAGTTGCCCTGTGTGCACAGCCACATATTTGGACAGCATGTGATGTGCGCTAGTAGCAACAGTGATGTGCTGGTGAATATATCCCTAGTGCAGTGTCACTCTCTGTGGGTTTCACAGGCTTCCTGCATGAGAATAGTGTATTAATGTCCCATTAACCCTAGGGCAGGTGGGGAGAAACATATAGCAGTGTGTTATAACATTTCAGTGACAATCAAGCTAAGTTTCTTCATTGTAATAATTACTTGGCTATATAACCAGTTTTAGTATGATAAAAAGCACCAAAAGGAAATGTGTGTTACTTACAGAATCTGCATATCGTGTTTTCCTCATTTCTCTTTACTCGTTCTCTTGTCCCTTTTTGACTGAAGGCTACTAGCTACCTTGGCTATAAGAAGCCCCATTTTTGTGTATAAAATACACACAAACACACACATGCAGTTTTGTTTGATTTTTTACAGGGCAAGAGCTCATTCACTGTTATAACATTAAACTTCTGAACAGGGCAAACGTGACTTGAGAAGAAATAAAATCTAAAGTGATTTGGTCATGATTGTGAATGGATGTGGCATATAGTGAGTTAAGTGCCATAATGCATTTGTATTTTTCTAATCATGAATTTATTTGGGCCATTTGTTAATAAAAAGCTTTGCAAAGTTTTTGTTAAACCACAGCCCAAATAAATCTAGTGTGTTGAATCCTGATGTCAGTGTAGCCACAGAGACATTTTCTGCAAATTACCCGCAGATGGAGGACCCCCAAGGTGGACCTCTTTGCCTCTCATTTAAATCACCTAGTAAAGAAATTCTGCACCAGGGAGTACCATCACCTGGCCTGGAAGGTCAATGCCCTGACCCTCCCTTGGAATACCCTCTCTGTGTATGCATTCCCACCTCTACCTCTCATTCCAGAACTACTTATCAAGATAAGGGAGGAAAAACCAAGAGCAATACTCATTGCCCCAAATTGGCCCCGACAGCATTGGTACCCACTGCTGTGCAGCCTATCTCACCAGCCCCCCCTAGCAGCTATCTCTGATGCCTCAACTGCTATCCCAGGGGGGGGGGCAATGCTGTACCCAGACCTTCAGACACTCAAGCTTTCAGCATGGCTTATTCTACCAAAACCAACAAGGAATCTATGCTAAGCAAGCAAGTCCTTGACAACATCACAGAAGCCAGAAGGCCCAGCACCAGAAAATCTTACGCTGGAAAATGGAAAAGATTCTGCTCCTGGAGCCAGTCTAAGGGGCAGACATACATCTGCCCTCCATTCCTCTTATTCTAGATTATCTTGCTGAGCTTCTACATAAGGGTCTCTCCTTCTCCTCCATAAAGATCCATGCCTCTGCCATCTTGGCACACTTTGATACAGAACAGCCATTGTTCTCCCACCCTCTTATCAAACAATTCCTTAGAGGAGCCTGTAATATCATGCCTCCCAGAAGACAGCCCACCCCAGCCTGGGACCTGAACTGTGTTTTAGAAAAGTTTACTCTGCCTCCCTTCGAGCCTGCAGCATCCTCAGAACTAAAGTACCTCTCTTGGAAGACTGCCTTTCTCCTCGCTATTACTTCAGCTAGGAGAGTGTCAGAGCTTCAAGCCTTAATGGCCATTGAGCCATTTATCATCTTCCATGCATACAGGGTCTCCCTGAGAACCAATCCCTCCTTCATGTCAAAGGTGGTTTTGGATGTTACCCTCAACCAGGCCATCCACCTGCCCATCTTCTTCCCTAACCCTCAGAACAAGGGGGAAGAGGATACTGCTTTCTTTGGATGTGCACAGGCAACTCAGATTTTATCTGGATCATACAAAGACATTCAGGAAAACTGACCAGCTCTTGGTCAGCTTTAAAACAGGGGCACATGGGAAACCAGTATCCAAACAGACCATTTCTAAATAGATAGTACACTGCATCCAATTTTGCTACTCCTTGCATGGAAAACCACTCTCTAGGACCATCAGAACCCATTCCACTAGGGCAACCTCTACTTCCGCAGCATTCCTTAGAGGAGTACCCACCAAGGACATGCTGGAAGCTGCCATGTGGACTTCAGTCCACACCTTCACCAAACATTACCATCTGAACCTATGCCCAAAAGCTAGGGCTGGGGTTACCTCTGCAATTCTGCAGGGCATGCTCATCCAATCTTAAGTTTCTATTAACCTTCCACCCTTCTCCTCAGCTTTGGGAATCTTCCCAATGGTTAGGACTGCAACAGTGAAACATAAAGAACATAGTACAGTTGTGTACACTTACCATAAATGTAGATGTTCGAGTGTGTTCACTGCTGCAGTCATGCTTTCCCTCCTGCCTTCCCCCTGATATCTGCTTTCCTTAGAGAGAGACATATTTCTGTGACCCCAGGACTACTAATAATTATTAAAATTGGATTTCTTTGGTTGGTTAAAGCAAGAAAAACTGAGGTAATGGAGTCGCCTGCTCTCCTTTATAGCTCAGATTACCTGATGTCATCCAGCAAGTGACAGCAGCCGACGCACAAAACCTTGACTCTGGTATTCGGACGGACTGAGGCTACCACAGCATGGATAACCCAACCCAATGGTTAGGACTGCAGCAGTGAACATACTCGAACATCTACATTTATGGGGAGTGTACACAACTGTACTTTATGTATACTGTGACAGTGAACACACTCGAACATCTACATTTATGGTAAGTACCACAGCATGGATAACCCAATGGTTAGGACTGCAGCAGTAAACACACTCGAACATCTACATTTATGGTGAGTGTACACAACTGTACTTTATGTATACTGTGACAGTGAACACACTCGAACGTCTCCATTTATGGTAAGTGTACACAACTGTAATTTGTGTACTGTGACAGTGAACACACTCAAACATCTACATTTATGGTAAGTACCACAGCATGGATAACCCAATGGTTAGGACTGCAGCAGTAAACACACTCGAACATCTACATTTATGGTGAGTGTACACAACTGTACTTTTCATCCTCCTCCTTGGAAGAGAGTTCTAATATTCATGCTTGTAAAGCAAATAAAGGTATACACTTCCCTATAAATCTCACCCTTTTCACTTCTCAGCACTGACTATATATGAGACTTTATGTGTGGAAAGAATGCAAAGTTATATATAAAACATCACTATACTCAGGCCAGTTTACGTACTTAAAAAAGGTGACCAGAGATGCTGCCAGAAAGATGTACAACATTATTAATATTATAAACGGTTAAAGGTGATTAGTATTTGGCACTGAAAACAACTGATAAATTGTCATGGCCTTCTGAAGTAATTAAGAGTGCAGTTTAGAATGTCATTCATGAATATCCTCAGGAATTATATGCTGACTTTTTTCCGGATTTCTAAAACTTGCTCCCTATACCTCACATAAAATAAAGTGTGCTGCAAAGCACGGATGCCCCATTTCACCGTATTTATCCATTCATAAAACAAAACCTTTAGTATATTTAATTAACAACACTTGTAAATATGATTTCTCTTTGTGCAAATAATGTTCCAATATTCTCACAATTAAATAGATTTATCAAAACGTATTTCAGTGATGTAGGTGAAGTATATCTTGAGAACTAGAATGAAAAATACTTTACCTTAGATCATAAACTTTGAATATTAAAGAAGACTTATCAAATTTCTGCACAACCTACATTGTCATTGTATAGAGGTTTTTAAATTTTTCCTGAAAAAAGTTAAATTGTGCTGGTATCCATCAAAGTTTAGACTCTGTTCTAACCTAGTATACAAAAATAACAGCATGGATAGAATAAACTTTCCAAGCCTAACTTTGTACTACATCACACGCCATCTTAGTTTTTATCTGTAATGAATAATTATTAATATATTTCAGTATAGAAAATATCTGAAGTAGAAATAATAAGGAAAGCAGGTATTAGGGTAGCCCTGGGAACAGGCAAATCTGACCTTTTTCCTTACAGTATGGCTTTTTCTAGCAAAGATCTGTACAAGATTAGATTAAAGAACTTGTGCATTAGAAAAAGTATGCATAATAACTGACCTTCTAGACAAGTTCTCATTTGAAGTAAATGCACTTTAAATCTAAAGAAAGATAAAAAAACAACAAAACTCAATTAAAATGTCAGGACATGACTAATTGTACTGCACTGAAAAAAAAAGAAAACATCTTCATTTGCTATGTCATTTTCTAACTGGTAACAATAGCATGTCCTTTGAGGAGTCAGATAACAAATTCAGTTTAAAATAAGCTATTTTACTGCACATATCAATACTTTTCCAAATACTAGTTAAACATATGGGTGATGTACTTAGAAAAAAGCAGCAAACAACTAACTCTGTTACCAAAACACACCTAACAAACAAATTAAAAGCCATACTTAATGGAGAAGGAGAACTCAAACTAGTACAAACAGTTGAAGGACTTTGTTTAATCTTTACAAAACTCCTTTTGAGAATTACCCAAA
Organism: Protopterus annectens; assembly: GCF_019279795.1. Taxonomy (NCBI): domain Eukaryota; kingdom Metazoa; phylum Chordata; order Ceratodontiformes; family Protopteridae; genus Protopterus; species Protopterus annectens. The sequence continues at coordinate 236,056,446 of NC_056745.1, forward strand.
CAAATCACGAAAGAAAAAATAAGAGAACAAGTAATATTACCAGGGCACAGTATATCTGCAACTTCTTCAGTATAAACTATATGGCTAGAAAAAAATGCACACTGTTTTGAGCCAGCCATATTAGACAGATTATATCCAAATATACCAGACTGTTAAAGAAGATGTCAGCACACTGTAGAAGACTGGGTACATGCCATTACCTCATGTTCAAAACTGAGGAATTTTTGAGATACGGAGGATAATTTTATCAAACTACAGTATTCATCGTTGAAGCAGTCAGAGGGCCAAATTCCAAAAGAATTGCTCTCAGTGAAAGCAACTTCCTGTGGTGTAAGTCTGCACTTTATTCTGAAAGACATGTTCTCTGCGTAAGTGATTTACTTCAATGTGTAATGCATGTCTATAAACAAGCTTACACCAAGGGGCCAGATTCAAAAAAACTTACTCAGAGCAAGGCTTTTGGAATCTGGTCCATAGTGTTTGGTGTTCTTCAACCCACCATCCTTCTTAAGCCATGTGTATAGTGGTAGTTTGGAAGGAAGTATAACCTCTGACACTATCCTAGTATAACCTCTGCCACTATCCTAGTGAATGAAGGAAATTAAAGAAATCTCATATCAAAAACAAAGCTACAGAAATATAAGCTAACATCCAAGAAGTTTAAGTTATTGTCTAAATTCAATAAAATAGTAAGGAACTTTAGTAATCTCTGTCTCTCTGTCTCTCACTCTTATTTATATATATATATATATATATATATGTATTGTTGCATCAAGTATCAAATGCTCAAAAGGGAGAATAAACAAACAGTGATCATTTTAGATCATTACAAGAGCTATTTTTTTTTTTGCAAAGGGGCAGACATCCTCGCACCCCCCCACATCCTTTGCTAATTATATATATATATATATATATATATATACACACACACCAACTAATCCGTGGTGGTGCAGCGGAAGCGTTGTTGCCTCACAGCAAGAGGTTCTCCTGTTCGATTCTCGGCTGGAGTGCGGGGAGTGCCTTCTGTGTGAAGTCTGCATGACCTCCCCGTGGGTGGGTGGGCATTCAAAAGACATGCGTAAATGGGCGTTCCTTCGTTGAAGGTTGAACGTCGAGCTGGCACCTCGACGTTCGTGAAAATCTACTGCCAATCATTAGTGGACCGGAGTTCCGCAGTGGCGACCCCTAACAGGGAAAAGCCGAAAGACCAACAACAACATATATATATATATATATATATATAAATATATATAAATATATATATATACCAACTCTGAGCTTGCACAACAGCAGGTTAAGGGCAAATTCTGCAACTCCACTGCAGTGCAATCTCACTGAAAAAGCAGCCAGCTTAAACACGATTAAGGCGAACGTTCACTCATATGAGCTTTGTTCTTTAGACCAGCAGCACGAATCACATTAGATCTAAAACTTCATATACAGCATATACTTGTTTAAAAAAATATATATATTTTTTTCGCGGGGAGTAAATCCTCCACACCTTCTTAATTAAGCATTCTCATTCTACAACTGCACAAGCATAGAGAAGAGAGAAAACTCCTCACGAAAGGAGTCATTGCAGATGGTCAAAATCAACTTCTAGAGGTAGAGATGCAATATAACAATGGACATTAGCAAGTCGCATATATTGAGAAAGACTAATTTGCATTGTTAATTTCTATCAGTGATTGTCTATAGCCTTGCACACTTTTCTATCAGATGTGATTCAGTCATTTTGGTTTACATGAAACGTGTTTTAGATCGTGTGACAATTTTTTTAGTAGATAAAATGAATCACACACACAAGCACATTTTTCTTTTCTTCATAAATGTTTTATACTTTTATAGAAAAGTTATACATGGATATCTTCTGAATAAAAGTAAATATTTTGCCAGTTTGAGGCCCTGATCCCTCCTCTTTCCCACGTTTCACTACTTCACATTTCTCTCCCTCCTTACATTTGATTTTGAGTAAATAAACTGTGGACACCTAAAAAAACAAACAGCATTGTGATTTGCAGCCTTTCTGTAATTATCTTTTGATTGAAAGTATTGTGCTTATTGCTGTAGAGTAGTGGGAATATAATATAAATTGTGACCAAAAAAGGAAGGGGAAAAAGTTAACTACACATTTGTTCATGGGGGGAATAAAATGCCAAACTTGAAAGAAAAAAATCCACAACAAGCACTAATCCCAGCACATTCTAGGTACCGTTCTACATTTCCTGGACAGAATGTTTGACCAGAATCCTTTAAAGCTGAAAGAGACTTCCTTAAGATATTAGCAGTATTTTACAAGTGTGGAACAGTTCAATCTATTGTGCTTCAGACTTCATACTATATTTTATAGCAGACAAACAGATAGACTGGTGTCCCAGGGCATCGTTTGTATGGTGGAACAGCTCACAAAGGTATACGGTTTAATAGTATTTCTGAGACATGAATATCAGAATTAAGTAATCTGTTACGCTGACATAGGGCAGTAATCATGTTATGAGGAAGAATTAAGCTGCTGTAAAGTAGAGTCTACATCTCAGGGAAATGTGCAGAGAAAGTGGGCTAAGGACTCTGTTTCCATTGTCAAACTCTTTATCCTTTTAGTATGTACTTTTTTGGTTAAGTTAGTATAGCTTTGCTAATGCCTATTTGCATACAAGATCTGGAGAGGCAAGGTGCAAATATGCTTGTTATCCAAGTAAATACTGCTACTTTGTTTTGTTTACAAAACGGTCATAACCATACCGAGTATAATTAGACCTTTCTTTTTTAAATCAGATTGGGGTCTCTACTGAAAATAGCCCAATGGCCTAGTGGTACTAACCTGGCCAGTGAAATTTAAACATAGATAAATGTAAAACATACATGATTAGGAATTTCAGATTCTCAAGGAATATGCTGCTGATGTAGGCTAGAGCTGATCTGCTTGTGTTTAAGAGTAATATTGTGACAAAGGCCAGCACAACTATTTGGAATTTTGTAATTAATTATATGTAATTTGTGAATATCAACATGATTTATATAAGATGCTTGTGTTATAAATGTATTAGAATTGTATATCGTGTGTGTATCAGACTGCTTTGACAGACTTGTGTGTTGAAAAGGGCATTTGCAAAATGCTTGTGTTTAAAATGGATCTACAGTGTGCAGTACTGGAAAAGGACAGAAATGTACATGCACTATTGTAACTGTTTAAATGTATGTGTGTGTATATATATATATATATATATATATATATATATATATATATATTTTTTTTTTTTTTTTTTTTTTTTTTTTAACAGTGGAAACTTGGATACAGGAGGTTAACCTCAATCTAGTAAATTTTAGAAAAACAACTGAAATTAAATTTACTTTATAGGCTAGGCCTGAGATATAACATCCGTGCTGAGAAGATTTCTGTATTGTCTTTAGGGTGAATTAATTACTAGTTTTGAAATGTGAAACTGTGCAATTGTTTTATGACTTCCAGCATCTGCCAAAGATCTAAGGTCTATGTATTTTCACAGGTAGATGCTAAATACTGCCAAGCTTCCAGTAGTGGGGGTTTCACTTGGGATAGATTCAGATGACAAGAAATGATGTCATTTTGCAAGCTACCCGAGCAGTAACATTTGAGGTATTAATTTGAGAAGTCTCTTAGAGAGATGTAGCATTCTGTATTCTGTCTTTGACCTGACAACAACTAGATCCATTCATCACACCTGCCTTGCTCTACAAGTAAGTTTCTAGGGCATGGTAATTCTCTTAGATTCAGCCAATAATATAGTGAAGCATAGGTTAGATGTTTTTCTTTCTTTGAGACTGCCCTGCAATGTTGTTTTAAATATTTCTGGTGATTTTGAACTCTGATGTCACTGTGAAAGTATATTTAGTATGTTCTTGTTCTTTTATTAATTATTAAATGTATTTAAACCTTTCATTGTAGCTAATCTTTGTAGGAGATATTTAGTTTTGAGAGTACTTGCATATTTATTTGGTGAGACCATGTTTGCCACTCCTAATAGCCTTGCTCTTGGTCAAACAACCATTTGTATTAATATTAATATTACACAGTAAGATTGGACACCCATTGTTAAGGGCCTTAAAGTAGCTTATAAGGAGTTGGCTGGTGGCAGTGATAACTACCTTCATCTGGGCAAAAGGGGCATAGCTAGTAAACCTGTGGCAGCCTTTGCCAGGTGTGTGTGTGTGTGTGTGTGTGTGTGTGTGTGTGTGTGTGTGTGTGTGTGTGTGTGTGTGTGTATAAATCAAACCTCAGAGTGTGTATGTCAGCTACCTGGGCAAGGATACAAAGCAATGGTTGAACAGAGAGGGTGCTGGAGGCCTGGTCTTGCCTACTCAGCTGAGATCTGAACTCTATAGCTGTGCCAGTGGGGAGTCTTATTGAGGATCTGAAAGAAAGGGAAACCAGCCCTGGACTGACTGTCGTCTCTGTGTGCTCTTAAGGGAAATTCCACTTGATGCAGAAAGCTGCATCTGGAAATACTGTGTGTATCTGTTGTCCTCCCAGTGTTCATCCCCCACTGGTGCCAGTGATGAGGATTGAGGCTCTTTGATTACTGGTCCAGTGGAGAGTCATCACAAATATATTCAGCATTTGTAAATATGAGCCTTGCAGAAAGACAGAGTACTCTTGTTTTTTCATTTTCCTGTACTACTGACATATTCTAGAAATTTGCTATTTGTGGTATTTATCTTTTTACCAAATATAAATTGCTGTACAGTGAAACAGCTGTTGTAGAATGAGACAATTCATCTAAGATCTCTTATTTTTTACTCAGTAGAGATTGTATGTATGTTTACTTGAAAAGAAAAACTAAACTTATTGGCGCTGAGGAAATTGGATAAACTAGAAATGTAATCCTTTTCCACAAACTTATAAGGAAAAGTACTCAAAATCAAAGTTCTATAGCTGTGAGACCTTCTGTGAATCTATACATGTTTCCTTGGTTATATCTAAGACTGAGCAATAGTGCACAGAAAATAAGTTGATGAATTTCTGCCTGCAGTTGGAAAAAACCGTTAAATTAGGATCTAAATATTTTTTAAAGTTGCAACAGTATATTTTTTAAAGTTGCAACAGTAAATCATGTTCTATTGTAAAACAGGACTTTTATTATAATGTCTTCCTGTGAAAGGTAACTCTCAGAATATTTATTAATTCAAAAAGTTTTTCTTTGGGTGTTTCACTTCTGAAGATGCAGCAGCATTTCTGTATTTCTTGGCTACCTACTTACATCATTGAATGTAATGTTGTTGTGAGGGGTAAAAGGCAGTCTAGTACAAGGAACAGTAAACAAATCATGTTAAGGTTGAAATCCACAGAATAAAGTTTCTTAGTTATTTCTGAGTATAATGGGGTTACTAAAGTACACAGGTAGCCCTATTTTCTTTCCTTCTTTCTTTCTCCTTGTTTAGTTTTAAGAAATGTAGGCACTACACTGTAAAAAAAAAAAAAAAAAAAAAGTCAAGTCTGGTCAAAAGAGCATGGTACAAGAAAATAAATGATGTGCTTCTTCATACTCTTGCATGGCAGAATAATTGGATTAAGGCCTTTGGCTTGATCCAGTAACAAGGGATAATAACTAAATAAAAAGAAACACTGAATGTAATCACAGATTTTCCTCTAGCAAATAAATGAGTGCTTGTAGAGGCAACTGTGTATCTGGTTCTCAAGTCTCCATAGAGACAGTCTGATAAGGGGCAATAAAAACATAATACTACTTTCTTTTGGTGGCTAGGAGATGACGTTTTCTGAAAGCTTTCAAGTGTTTTTCCAATCTGGGAGAGAAATAAATGTAAGACAGAAACAGATGACACATAGTAGAATCACAGGCTGTACCATATGTCTTAGCATGACTAACCTTCCTTATAGGTTAATTAAAGTCTGTAAGTGTGGCTGTTGGTCTGGAACAATTGTTCCTGTTAGGAGGGACAAGGTTCAGTAGTTGAAGATGTACATGTTTTTGTGTTTTAGTATTAAGCTAATAGGTTTTAGGAGTGTTTTGGGTGTGTGTTTTTTTTGTTTGTTTGAGGGGTTTCACTAAAACCAAAATCTTTATAAGATGCGACATAGGTTCAGGTAGATATGATAAAAAATAACTGTATAAAAGATCAACCTGCCAAACATAAGTGTATGCATGTAACACAAAAGCTGGAATGAGACAGTTAAAATAAAAAAACTGTTATACATAACAGGTGTGAATAATAATGACAACACATTCTATATTATTTTTAAATGTCAGTGGCGTCACAAATATAATTATTATATATATATATATATATATATACATACACACACAAAACAAAGAGTAGTGAACTATATTAAAAAATGTAGAGTGCAAATAGCTATGGTACGGGAGACACATTTAAAATTAACTGAGCATGTGAATTTGATAAAAGTTTTTCAGGATGGTTATTCAGCAGAATTGCTGGTTCAAAGGAAGTGGGGAGTACTCGTATTAATCGCAAGAGGTGCTCCAGAAGTGATAGAAGAGGATAAAAAGGATGATAATGTCAGATTTGTATTACTAAGTGGCTACTGGCAAGAGAGGTGGATTACACTGTCATGTAGTTATATTTCACCTAAAACTGCTATAATGGAGCTTAAAAGAAATCTGGGAGAAATAATCGGCTTTCAGCAGGGAGTATTACTTATAGCTGGGGACTGGAATTTGATTTGCAGCAGTAAGGTTGTATCTGGGGGTCCCAGAAGGGAAAATATAACAAAAGAGTATAGATTTTTGAAGAAATGTATGAAAATATTTGGGATGGAAGATGTGAATTCAGCAGTAGGAGTTCAGAGTGAATTTGCATATTATTCCAGGTGATATAAAAACTGGGCTAGGCTAGGTAGAATTTATATTTCACAGGAACATGTGCATTTAATTGAAAGTTTTGATATGCATCCAGTAACTATTTTAGATTACATGTCAATAATAACTAAAGTAAAAAGACAGGGTAATGAAATAAAATTGAGACACTGGTGCTTTCCCAGTTATCTGTTGAAAAGAGAGGAATTTATGGAATGGGTAGTAGAAATTATTCGGGAATTATTAGACAAGATAGAAATTTCTTCTGAAAATATAGTTAGGGAGTAGGATAATATTAAAGAGGAGTTTAAAAAGTAGGGCAGAAGTAAAAGAAAGACAGATGTTTAAGAAGTAACAAGAATTATTTAGAGGGACTGACAAAGGTTAAAGTATTGTAGAATGGGGGAATCTCACAGGACAAGAAGGGGAGAATTGCAAAATGCTAAACAGAAAATAAGGGATTACCTCACTAATATGCATGAGTTTAGAAAGAATGCTGTTAAGCAACTGTTTTTTGATAATGACTCCAGAGCACAAAAACTTTTTACCACAATGACTCAGGCAACAGAAAGTAGAAAGGAGTGTCAGCAAGCTTAGGGAGCCTATAACAAGGAAGATAATAAGAGCTCCTGTAGAGGTACTAAAAATATTTTCAAAATTTTATGAAAATCTGTATAAAGCAGAGAAATATGGAAATCAAGAAAAGGTACAAATGGAAATCTGTATGGAAGAATTAAATATGCCAAAGTTCGAGACGGCGACAAAGTTTGGACAGCGCAGTGGTAATGTTGTCATCTCACAGCAAGAGGTTCTCCGGTTCATTTTTCAGCTGGGGTGCCTTCTGTGTGGAGTCTGCATGTCCTTCCTGCATTCGTATGGGCTTCCGCCAGGTGTTCTGGTTTCCTCCCACGTTACAGAGACATGCGTTTAGAGTATTTCTCCCTGGGCCTCAGCTGAAAATTGGCTTCGTTCCAAGTCTGACTTTCCTGTTAAACAAATGTTAAATAAAAAAATAAATAAATAGAGGTAGATGAGGCTCAGTTATTAACAGTTAAGATAAGAGGAGATGAGATAAAATGATGTATAACCAAGCTGCAGGAAAGTCACCAGGAATCAATGGTATTCCTATGGAAGTTTGGAAGCTAAGAGGGAAAAAATCTGATAAAAGATCTAGAAAGCTTTTTTTAACAGTATTTTAAGAGGAGGAGAAGCACCAACATGCTGGAAGAAAGGTGGTGGGTGGTGGCTGTAATAACTAAAGACAGTAAAGACCCATTAGATTCATCTTCTTATAGGCTCACTTTGATTCTCAACCATAATTATAAAAGTGTTTGTGTCTATAATGTCTAAAAGAATGGCAAAGTTGATGCCAAAACTGAGAGGTATGGATCAATGTGGTTTTGTGTATGGGAGGCAAACATTTGGCAACATTAACAGAACATTGATAATCTAGAGGGAAGCAGAATGTAAGAAAGTACCCCTGTTGTTTGTGGGTCTTGATGCAGAAAAAGTGTTTAACAGAGTAAGCTGGGATTTCATGAATAGGGCAATGGAACCATTTGTAACCCCTGATAAAATTATAAGGTTGATTAGGAGGATATATGAGGGATCAGAGGCAAAAATTAAAGTGGGTTTGTCTCTGATCATTTCTGTTTGAGCAGAGGAACTAGGCAAGGGGTATCCTCTTTCCCCTTTGTTTTATATTTAGAACAATTTCCAAAGAAAATAAGGGACTCAGAAATGTAAGGATATAATTGGTGTAGTAGTCAAGAAAAGCTGGATTTATTTGCAGATTATATTATTTTATACTTGATAAAACCAGAAAAGGACATTTCAGCGTTGTGAAATGTTTTGAGATGGTTTCAAGTCTTTTGGGGATACAAACTTAGTGAAGGTAAAACAAAGGCAGTAGCTGTAAATGATGTACCCACACATGAATTGGTTCAGCATTATCCATATTTATGGGGACATGATAAAATGATGAACTTATGAGTATGGATTATGGAGGATGGATGTGGCAGCTAAGGATATGTGGGGAAGAGACTAAACAGAAGATAATACAAAAAACTGAAAAACTGAAAGCTCTGTTTTATGGATATGGATAGCAAGATACGAGCAGTTAAAATGTTTTAGTCCCTTTAGTTTTATGCACAAGTCAGGCATATTATCAACTAGAGGAGAAGTTGTGGGTAGCAATTAATGAAGAGATGAAGGATTTTATCTGGGAGGGAAGACAGCAAGAGTCAAATGAGATAAGTTGATTCTTCCAGTAGAACAAGATGGTTTGGGATTACCTGATTTGAAGGGACATTTCAGAACAACACACTTAAGGCTCCTATACATGGCAGAAGCAGAAACCTGTAATTCAAAGTGGAAAGGGATGATGACTAAACAGGGGGGATTGTCAATAAACAAGGAGGAACTGGGATTTTAAATGCAGACCTTTAAGGAGAATAACAATAATTATATAAAATATTGTATTCATAAAGTAGCAGAAAGTATCCTAAGAACTAAGTCAACACTGAGATGGAGAAAGGAGGTTCTGCTGATAGGGATGACTGTAATTGGGGATTAGGGATACAGACAATAGGCAAGAGGGGGCTGGAATTTGTTGGAGAAAACTGGCAAAGGGCGAAGTTATTGGGAGTAAATAATTATAGACAGAAAGTTAATAGAATGGGTAGAGGCCAAGAATTTATTTGGATTGCAGATGAGATTGTCTTCCCTATCAAGGATTGAGATCAGAGTATAGGCAAAGACAAAGAAAAAGGGGGTAGAGTAGTTAGTAGAATCTAGAACAGAAGCTGGTGTCAAAAGCATATAAAATCTTGCATGATAACAATAAGAATCAATCAGAGGAGGTTAGAAAGGATTGGGAAGAGAGACTGGATAACAAATTCACAAAGAAACAATGGGAGATGAATGTATGGCTTCCAAATATGCAGCAAAGTCTAGAAGATTTAGGATGTTTGCTTGGAAGTGTTTACATAGGTATTTTTCTACGCCAAGTAGACTCCAAAGAATATTCCTCAGACAGCAAATGTTGGAGGTGTCATGTGGATGAAAGAAGTAAATGGGAACATATTTTTGGAAGTATAATGTATCAGAAATACTGGGTGAGCAAATTGATATAACTAAGGAAATGATTTTTGAGCTGTGATACAGAGTTGGAATTCTGGAGACATAGTAAGGCCCAGTTGAGTGTAATTATGATGGCTGCCAAAAAAAGCAATTACTAGAAAATAGAAATCAAAGTATAAATCAACTGTAGTAGAAGTAAATAGAGTTACAGAGATAAAAGGATTGGAAGTAGGATCTTTAGAAAAGGATAGGAACAAGTTACATAGAAAAAATGTGAATTGTGGGAACAGTAAATGCAGAATAACATTTTGGATGAGGAGTGAGGTTTAAAAGAAGGCAGGATTTGAATGAGCTATGTAATGTTTGACAGTGACTTGATTATATATGATGTATAATGTTCACAACTAAAATATGTCAGTATGGTTTGTTTTCATTTATATAAAAGTGCAATTGCCTATGTCATAAGTGATAATTTAGTAAAGACTGAAACCCACAGGATTTATAAAACTGTAGCTTACTCCTTCAGTCTTGTGAATAAATTAACACAAGAGGTGGAAGGGAGGAAACCACAACATATTATCAAATCAGAACACCCCACAAGATAAAGGGGAATATTTTCTATAGTTCCCCTGTCATTTTTCTTTAATGTCTAATCTGAATTACTGTGTAATCTTTGAGTACATCCATATTTAACTTTTTTTAAGCATGGCAGTCCTTTCCAAAAATGTAAATTATGTTTATTTTCCTGATGTTCTGTCATGCAGCATCTGGTGTGGTCTGGTTCTGAAAGGTAGAAATACACCACTGCCTTGTAACCTTTCAAGTGCCACCTTTACTTATTGATTGATTGATTAACTAGGGTAATGAACTGATGCATTTCACTTACAACATGTGCTGCATGGCAAAAAATAGACATTATAAAAGTAAAGATGCATACATAATTGCACTGAGATATGCACATTGTAAAGATATGCAAACATAATCACCCGTTGATATGTCATATGCAAGCACATCTGTTTGTTAGTATATGTACGAAGAGAAAAAGTTGACAGCGTCACATAATATAAATTCAGGAGGTATTGTTCCCACAGGTTACATTTCTTTTTCTGGAGCTTGCTCCTTCTCTTTTCTAAAGCTCCCATCTCAAAATATTTTATTACAACATTCAGTAATTCTGTTACGGTTGGTTTAGTTTTTGATTTCCGTTTTCTAGTAGTTGTGTTTTTTTTAGCAGCCAGCAATGTTAAACTTTGTAACACCTTACTATGTCTGGGCAATTCATTTTCTGTTTCCTGGCTCAATAGAGTGATTTCCTTTTTTTTTTTTTTGCAGTAATTTGCTCCCCCGATATTTCTGGCAAAGTACCATGTAGGGAAATTCTAAAATCTACCAACTCATTGGATTTTCCAAAAGCACGTATTCCCAAGTACCTCTCTCTTTCCAATCACTCCAGCATTTGCTGTCTGCCTGCGGAAGAATTCTCTGATGTATACTTGGGTTGTAAATACCAGTGCAAAAATTGTAAACCTTTTAGATTTTGTTACATATTTGGGAACCATACAAATATCTTCCCATAGTTTCTTGGTATGGTGTCTTCCCATCCCCATCTCCCAGTGTTTTCTAACTTCGTAGTGCTATACTCTAGTGTAAATTCAACCAACTAGTATTCCATTACCATGCCCCTATGCCTTTCTCTTTGCCTGTACTCTGTTGTCAATCTCTGTTAGGGAAGAGCAGGTTCTGATCTTCATCATCTTCTTTTGGCTGTTCCCGTTAGGGGTTGCCACAGCAGATCACCTGTTTTCATTTCTTCCTGTCCTCTGCACCTTGCTCTGTCACACCAACCACCTGCATGTCCTCTCTCACCACATCCATAAACCTTATCTTAGGCCTTCCTCTTTTCCTGTTACCTGGTAGCTTCATCCTTAGCATCTTTTTCACAATATACTCAGCATCCCTCCTCAGCACATGTCCAAACCAGTGTAATCTTGCCTCTCTGGCTTCGTCTCCAAACCTTCCAACCTGGGATGACCCTCTAATATACTTATTCCTAATCCTGTCCACCCTTGTCACACCCATTGAAAATCTTAACATCTTTAACTCTGCCACATCCAGCTCAAACTCCTGCCTTTTTGTCAATGCCACTGTCTCCAACCCATAGAACATAGCTGGTCTCACTACCCTCTTGTAGACCTTCCCTTTCACTCTTACAGGTACTCGTCTGTCACAAATCACTCCTGACACTCTTCTCCACCCACTTCATCCTGCCTGTACTCTCTTCTTCACCTCTCTTCCACACTCACCGTTACACTGAACTATTGACCCCAAGTATTTAAACTCCTCCACCTTCGCCACCTCTACTCCTTGCATCCTCACCATTCTTCTATCCTCCCTCTCATTCACACACATATATTCTGTCTTAGTCCTGCTGACCTTCATTCCTCTTCTCTCTAGAGCATATCTCCATCTCTCCAGGGTCTCCTGCACCTGTTTCCTACTCTCACTACAGAACACAATGTCATCTGTAAACATCATAGTCCATGGGGACTCCTGTCTGATTTCGTGTCTCAACCTGTCCATCACCATTGCAAATTAGAAAGGGCTCAGAGCTGATCCTTGATGTAACCCCACCTCCACCTTAAACGCATCCGTCACTCCCACTGCAGACTTCACCGCTGTCACACTACCCTCGTACATATCCAGTACCACTCTTACATACTTCTCTGACACTCCTGACTTCCTCATACAATACCACAACTCCTCTCTAGGCACCCTGTCATATGCTTTCTCTAAGTCTACAAAAACACAATGCAACTCATTCTGACATTCTCTGTACTTCTCCATCAACACTCTCAGAGCAAGCATCGCATCTGTAGTGCTCTTTCCTGGCATGAAACCATATTGCTGTTCACTAATCATTGCACCCCTTCTTAACCTAGCTTCCACTACTCTTTCCCATAACTTCATGCTGTGACTGATCAGTTTAATCCCCCTGTAGTTACTATAGCTCTGCACATCACCCTTATTCTTAAAAATCGGTACCAAAACATTTTTCTCCATTCCTCAGGCATCCTCTCACTTTCTAAGATTTCATTAAACAATCTGGTTAAAAACTCCACTGCCATTTCACCTGAACACCTCCATGCTTCCACAGGTATGTCATCTGGGCCAACAGTCTTTCCATTCTTCATTCTCGTCATAGCTGTTCTTACTTCCTCCTTGCTAATCCATTGCACTTCATGATGCAGTATCCCAACATCATCCAACCTTCTGTCCCTCTCATTCTCTTCATTCATCAACCCCTCAAAGTACTCTCTCCATCTCCTCAACACACTGTCCTTGCTTGTGAGTATGTTTCCCTCATTATCCTTTATCACCTGTACCTGCTGCACATCTTTCCTAGCTTGGTCCCTCTGTCTAGCCAATTGGTACAGGTCCTTTTCTCCCTCCTTAGTGTCTAACCTTTCATACAACTATTCATATGTCTTATCCTTAGCCTTCGCCACCTCTCTCTTTGCCATGCACCTCATCTCCTTATACTCCTGTCTACTTTCTTCATCTCTCTGACAATCCCACTTCTTCTTTGCCATCCTCTTTGCCTGTATACTCTTCTGTACTTCCTCATTCCACCACCATGTCTCCTTGTCATCCTTCCTCTGTCCCGATGTGATACCAAGCACCTTTCTAGCCATCTCCCTTACTAGCTCTGCTGTAGTTACCCAGCTGTTTGGTAACTCTTCACTGCCACCCAGTGCCTGTCTTAACTCATCCCTGAACTCCACCTCGCAATTACCCTTTTTCAATTTCCACCATTTGATCCTTGGTGCTGCCCTCACACTCCTCCTCCTCTTCTTGATCACCAATGTCATCCTACATACCACCATCCTATGCTGCCTAACTACACTTTCTCCGGTCACCACTTCATAGTCTCCAATCTCCTTCAAACTGGCCCTCCTACATAAGTTATAATCCACCTGTGTGCATCTTCCTCCACTCTTGTATGTCACCCTATGCTCCTCCCTCTTGTTAAAATACATATTCACCACAGCCATGTCCATCCTTTTCACAAAATCCACTACCATTTGTCCTTCTGCATTCCTTTGTTTAACACCATACCTACCCATCACTTCCTCATCCCCTCTGTTCCCTTCACCAACATGCCCATTGTAATCTGCTCCAATCACCACTCTCTCACCCTTGGGTACAGTCGTCCCAATTTCATCCAATTCACTCCAAAATTTTTCTTTCTCATCCATTGCACACCCAACTTGTGGAGCATATGCACTAACAACATTCATCATTACACCATCAATTTCCAGCTTCATAAACATCACTCTATCCGACACTGTTTTCACCTCCTAAACACTCTTCTCATACTGTTCCTTCAGTATACTGCCTATGCCATTTCTCCTCCCATCCACACCATGATAAAACAATTTGAACCCACCTCCGATACACCATGATAAAAAATTTGAACCTACCTCCGATACACCTAGCCTTACTCCCCTTCCATCTGGTCTCTTGCACACACAATATACCAACCTTCCTTCTGTCCATCATATCAGCTAGCTCTCTCCGTATACCAGTCATACTGCCAACATTCAAAGTTCCGATACTCACTGCCACAGTCCTAGCCTTTCTCCTCTCTTCCTGCCTTCAGCCATGCCTTCCACCTCTTCTCCTCCTTTGGCCAACAGTAGCCCAATTTCTGCCAGCACCCTTTTGGCTAACAGTACTGGTGGCGGTCGTTGTTAACCCGGGCCTCGACTGATCTGGTATGGAAAAATTTACTGGTGACTGCATGAAATGATTTGGTGAAGTTTTACGCTGGATGCCCTTCCTGACGCAACCCTCCCCATTTATCCGGGCTTGGGACCGGCACAAAGAAATGGACTGGCTTGTGCATCTCCAGTGGCTGGGAAGAGCAGGCTCTGATCTCCAGTCCAAATGTCTGCTTAGCCTTATCCCGCTCTATGGATTTTCCCTCAAAATAACTTGGTTTCTTTGCTAATTTTCTTCAATATATTCAAGCTTCCTCTTGTTTATTTTCTACGCACCTACTTTGTTATTCCTATTGGTAAAATCTCATTTCTCCATTCTTGTGTTGGCTTAGTTCTCAAAATAGTTTCTGCTACTTTTTAACTCTAATATTCTTTATAGTTGTTATTGTTCCTTTTAAGGGCCTGCATCCAAAACCTACTTTCTCCTTATTTCTTGAAGCCCCCTCCTCAACATAATTTGCAGTGTTTTGCTTGTGTTATGCATATGAGCCTTAACTGAGTAGCTCTAAAGTATACCTTCATATCTGGTAATCCAAAACCATCTTGTTATATGTGAAGAATCCACTAAAATCCTGACGCCTTTTCCCTCTCGCATAAACCCCTTCAATTCTTTATTGATTATAGTCATCAGCTTCTCCTCTTGCTGATAAAGATATACCTGAGCTGTATACAATTTTAAAGGAACTGTTAACGTTTTTACTGCCTGTACTGTGCAATCCATATCCATTGTCAACAGCTTCCAACTTGTTAGTTGTGCTGTGTTGCATTTTGTATATATTGCTGTAGTATGTGTGCCTGTTGTTTTTTTTTTTTTTTTTTTTTTTAACCTTTATTAAATCATCATGTAAGATGTAAGTGTACATACATTAACAGAAAAGAAAACAAACCATAGTAATAATTTTTTCATGCGTTTACGTACGTGTTTTCTTTTTAACTGTACATTACATATATTATCCAATTCTTAACTTCTGTTAAAAGTCCCTTCTCCTCCTCCAGAACCTTTTTCTGCATGCATTGTTACCACAAGTTCCATTTCTTTCTAAGTAATTTTCTTCCTCAGTTATGTAGTGATCTCACTTCCAGTTCTTGTATCCCTTTAACAATTTTCAGTACTTTAATTACAGCTGGTTTAGATTTTGTTTTCCATTTTCTAGTAATTCGTTTTTGGGAGCCTTTAGCATTAACCGTATTAAGGCCTTTATAATGTCTAAGTAATCCGTATCTTGTATCCTACCTCAAAAGGATCATTTTCTTAGGTTCAGCAGTTTGCTTACCTTGTACACACCAAAAAAAGCCTCCAGTTCTCTCTCTTCCCTCTCTCTCTTTCCTATCACACCTCCAGTATTTACTGTGTTCCTGAGGAAAAATTCTTTGACTCTGTTGTTTTGGGTTGTTGTGCTACTTTATAATGAATAAAAAGAAAAGAAAAAGATCAAATGAAAATGAGTATGTATCCTTTAAAACCTCTAATAGGTATGTATCCGTTAAAACATCTAGATGCATTCTAATCCTATCCCTGTGGTGATGTCACTAAGGGATGCCATCAGGTTTGCAGCTGTGTCTTTAATAAAAAGTTTGTGACTTTTTAATTAAATAGCACAAAAAAGGAATGTTAGGAGGAAAAATCACAGCATTATACACTCACCAAATGCCATGATATAATGATGTCTCACAATTAATTCTGTCTGTGTCCAGTCTTTTTGCTATGCAAAGTTGGGAGGTATGCCTTGATGTTTCCTGTCCCTCTCTGTAAGAAGAAAACACTCCACCTCGCAAGTACGGCTGTGCACGGCCAACCAAACTTGAAAAAAACGCCAAAGCCAGCACTGAAAGTTCCAAATCCAAATATTTATTGAAAATGAACTAGTGCAACATAAGCACTATAGTAACAGCTCGATCCTCATACTAGTTTCGGAAAAAAACTTCTTCAGTGAGGAAGAAAAACAAAAAAGCAGCTCACTGATAGGCAAGGATGCTTATAAATGATACAGGACCAATAGAAAACCAAGGCACATAATTTATGTGCATACATAATAGGTAACAAAAAAGATGATGCATCTTGATGAACAAAATGTTTCATTTAAATGCCAATGAATATCTATATTCAATACAGTACAAAAAATGGACATTGTCAGTCAGCTTCCATATATACAGAAAAGTGTCAAAACAGTATATCATACTTATACAAAGTATATATAATGCATAGCCCGAAAAAACACACATTTGTGTGACAAATGTATAGGTTGTCAATAATATATGTAATAACATATTATCAATAATATGTCATGCTTATGGCACACATATAATGTATAGCTTAGTAGAGCACAACAATAATGTCTACTGCGCTACTAATTATAGGACCAGGGTTCAATTGTGAAGTTATCCAGTCATATATACCTGACCAATCTGATGTCCAAAAATAAAGTTGGGTCCTATGCTGGGTATAATTTAAACACCTCATATGAAATACAAACTATGGTGGTATGTGTAATCATCACAGTTGTTAGTCAAATATGGTATATCACAGCAAAAGGTGAATGGGTATCTATGTCAACTGGTAGTCTTATAAAAATAAAGAGAACCATCAAACGGGTATATACATGTGATAACAATATAATACCCAATAATAGATAACCAATAAAACAAATCTGTGTATAAACAGCATAGGCAAAAAGTCTATGTTCTTTTAACCCAAATGTTCGTTAAGACCAGGTGGAAATAGTGCTCCTAAATGGATAATCCAATATTTTTCTTTGTGGCTGAGTATACTTTGCCAGCCCAATTGGTTATGTCTATTTCCCATAACCTTGTCAATGATCATGAACATGAAATTAGCTGTTGTGTGTTTAATGGAATGTTGGTATAAAGCATTGGTAGTTTTTTTGTTTCGTATTTCACTCCTATGTTCACTTATCCTAGTTCTAAGCGGGCGAGAAGTTTTGCCCACATAGAAAGCATTGCATTGGCTTGTGGCTAGATAGATCACCCAACTAGATGAACAATTGCCAAATATCATGCATCATAAACTCTACTTGTATTGGCACTGGTGAATTGTTTGAGCTTGTTCACCTGGCAACATGAACTGCAATGACCACAAGGAAAAGTGCCTAACAATTCGTCCCCAGAGATGGTAAGTTGTTTATACTGGGCACCACCACTCTCCTTGTGTTTAAAATGTGAAAACAATGTGCCCAAGGTTTTGCCCCTCCTATAAGTGATGGAACACTTGTTTCCCAAAATCTGTCGTAAATGGTCATTGGCTAGCAGGATATTCCAGTTTTGGTTCAGGATCTCCGTGACTATCTGATGGTTCCTGCCATAAGTGGTTATAAATCTAATAGTGTCATCTTTGATGTATTCATCTCTGTTTTTATATTTTAATAATGAATCTCTTTGCTGTCTATCAGTCCATATCCTTGCAGATTCAATATCAAAATTGGAATAACCTCTGTCCAAAAATCTGTGTCTCAAATCATGTTTAGCTGTATCATAATCAATTTGGGAGGAGTTGATACGTTTCATTCTTAGAAATTGAGACTTAGGGATGTTGCGGATGGTGTGATGTGGGTGCATGCTGGAAGCATGAAGTAATGAGTTGAATTGTGGATACTTATGATGTGTTTTGGTATTCAGAGTATGGTCACTGTTACGATAAATCGTAACATCCAAAAAATCAATCTGTTCCTTATCAAATGTGATGGAAAATTCAATACCCCATATATTGTTGTTTAAGTATTCCACAAATTCAGAAAGGTATTCAGTATCCGCACGCCACACCATCCAGCAATCATCCAAGTATCTCCTCCAGATGTCCATCTCCACAAGGTAAATGTTATGTAGAGGATTATAAATCACATATTCTTCTAGATATGCCATGAAGAGATCGGCATATATGGGTGCAAAGGATGCACCCATGGCTGTGCCTCTCAGTTGCCAATAACATTCGCCTTGGAAATAAAAAACATTTTTATTGAGGACATGTTCACACATGCATATAAGCAATGTGTTGAACCCTGGTGGATATATTTCAGATTTGGTCAGCCAAAATTCCAAAGCCTGTAAACCTCCCCAATGAGGTATGCTAGTGTAGAGAGATTTTACATCCAAGGTGCACATAATCCAATTTGGGTCCAGCTGGGTATCCTGAATAATATTCAAAAACTGTGTTGTGTCCTGAATTCTAGCTCTGACATGTATCAATAAGGGTTTTAAATATTGAGTTAAAAACTCAGACAGTGGTTCAGTCAGTGAGCCATGACCAGAGACGATTGGTCTACCCGGAGGATGAATAATGGATTTATGAATTTTCGGAAGCAAATATAAAATTTGCTTAGAAGGGTCCTTGACCTGAAGATGTTGAAGAGTCTTAGGACTAATAATGCTCTCATCCATGGCCAAAGTAAGGAAGATATCAATCTCTTCCTTAAATTTTTTGGTTGGGTCAACACCCATATACTGATAACATTTAGTATCCGAAAGTTGTCGTAGACCTTCTTGAATATAGTCCTGCATATTCTGAATAACCACAGTACCTCCCTTATCAGCTTGTAAAATAGCAATAGTACGGTTGTTTCTGAGCTCCATAAGTGCCTGTTTCTCTTCTAATGTCATATTGTCTGGGGCAAAACTTCTCGCCCGCTTAGAACTAGGATAAGTGAACATAGGAGTGAAATACGAAACAAAAAAACTACCAATGCTTTATACCAACATTCCATTAAACACACAACAGCTAATTTCATGTTCATGATCATTGACAAGGTTATGGGAAATAGACATAACCAATTGGGCTGGCAAAGTATACTCAGCCACAAAGAAAAATATTGGATTATCCATTTAGGAGCACTATTTCCACCTGGTCTTAATGAACATTTGGGTTAAAAGAACATAGACTTTTTGCCTATGCTGTTTATACACAGATTTGTTTTACTGGTTATCTATTATTGGGTATTATATTGTTATCACATGTATATACCCGTTTGATGGTTCTCTTTATTATTATAAGACTACCAGTTGACATAGATACCCATTCACCTTTTGCTGTGATATACCATATTTGACTAACAACTGTGATGATTACACATACCACCATAGTTTGTATTTCATATGAGGTGTTTAAATTATACCCAGCATAGGACCCAACTTTATTTTTGGACATCAGATTGGTCAGGTATATATGACTGGATAACTTCACAATTGAACCCTGGTCCTATAATTAGTAGCGCAGTAGACATTATTGTTGTGCTCTACTAAGCTATACATTATATGTGTGCCATAAGCATGACATATTATTGATAATATGTTATTACATATATTATTGACAACCTATACATTTGTTACACAAATGTGTGTTTTTTCGGGCTATGCATTATATATACTTTGTATAAGTATGATATACTGTTTTGACACTTTTCTGTATATATGGAAGCTGACTGACAATGTCCATTTTTTGTACTGTATTGAATATAGATATTCATTGGCATTTAAATGAAACATTTTGTTCATCAAGATGCATCATCTTTTTTGTTACCTATTATGTATGCACATAAATTATGTGCCTTGGTTTTCTATTGGTCCTGTATCATTTATAAGTATCCTTGCCTATCAGTGAGCTGCTTTTTTGTTTTTCTTCCTCACTGAAGAAGGTTTTTTCCAAAACTAGTATGAGGATCGAGCTGTTACTATAGTGCTTATGTTGCACTAGTTCATTTTCAATAAATATTTGGATTTGGAACTTTCAGTGCTGGCTTTGGCGTTTTTTTCAAGTTTGGTTGGCCGTGCACAGCCGTACTTGCGAGGTGGAGTGTTTTCTACGTTGGTTGTTCCTCGCTGTTGGTGTTTAGTTCCTGTCCTGGTTGTAAGGATAGAACTCCTATCCTGATGTGCTCGTAAGTTTGGTCTCGCTGGTTCGTTCAGGGATGCCTCCTTTGGTGTATTTATGTTGGGACCTGGACGTTTTGGTTATTATACGACCTGCATCTTGCAAGCGATAACTTTGGAACAAGTTTCTTTGTTAACTAGGCCTAGGCGTTCTACTTTTCTGGATACGCCAGCTTAAGAATATTTCTTTTCAATAAGACGACTGTCGCTGAACAAATTTGGACACATTGGGGCTGTTTGTTCTTCAAAATGTATTGTTACTATTACGATGCTTGAGCGGGACATTAGAGGTATGTTTACTATATATCTTATATATATACGGGCTACCAGCATCATACTTTTTTCACATTGATACCGTGATTTATGGTGTCAGTTGTATACGCATTTGGGAACTTATTTTACATCAAACCTTAATTTGATGAACATTGATATCTACAACATCTACGGGGCTTTCTATCATTGGTTTCATGAAAACTTGATCTATTTACGGCTGAGAATATTGGTTTGGACCTGATGTACAGTCATTTGGGATACGCTAGTCAAAGAGATGGTTTCAAAAAATAACTGAACTTCCAGTTCGTTTTGTATTTACGACGATTGGATATAGACTGCTAGTGTGTTCTTGACATAAGTCACTACGGGTCTTGAGGATTGTGTTTGAACTTTATTTTACCAAACTTATAGGCTCGTTTTTCAACGAAATTAAATACAACGAAATAGAGAATTGAGTGTGGCGGATTGGGGAATCCCATCCCATGCTGCATTCCAAAGACACTCGAGTATTTATGTGAACATTTTGATACTTTGGATTGTGTATTTCCTTCATGAACCAAGCCTCATGCCATATTCTTAGGCTTCTAATAATTGTATTTAAATTTACCACCATTCTTTTTAAGGCATTTTTCCCTTATGTGTAAGAAATATCATTAATGTTTATAGGACACAATAACAGGGATAGGAGAAATGCATTTGCCTTTTTTCCTTTTTTATTCATGGCGACTTCACACTCATTTATGTTGGGTTAGATGAAGCTTGTGTCTGTTTAGCCACGTATTACAGTATCTTTTTTGTCCAAATATTTCCCAATGTGTTATTCAGTTTATGCATAGTCAATTTACATGCATATTATGTGACTATATGATATTAGATTTCTTCATTCACAATTTGGACCACATTCAAATTTAGTGGTGTTATAGCAGGGCATGGTTTCATAATTAGGGAGTGCTCTTTTTTCATTTTTACAAATACATGCAATCCTGGAATAGATGGTCTATTCATAACTGATTGGGTTCATCTCTATAGGATGGTTATACGATTATTTAGCATGTCAATATACAGCAAGTTTTGAATATGTATATTTAAGCCCAGGCTAAACACTTTTTGAATCACACATCTCTGTGTTTTTCGAACAGTTGGTCCATGGTTTTTACAGTGTGAATGATGATTTACAATTGAATTTGGGACATACAAGGAACATTTTCATAGCATATGTCCTTTTTTGTATGATGTCCATTATGTAATCTGGATGTCATTTTACATTTCTATGTCATGCATTCTATCTGGTTATAATATGACGCACACTTTATAGGATCTAGGACTACTAATATTTTGTGACTTTTATAATCCAGATCATGCCTATATATGTTTAATTATGTTTAATTATGTTCATACTAATGATGGGCTAACTATTTACCATTTCAGGTTGGTTATGAATACATCATGTTGATTTAGGTGTTATCACTTATTAACCAGATCAGTATCAATGACTCTTATTTAATTATTGCTTATCTGATAACCCTTTGTTTCATATATCCTGTTATTTGATTCCAGTTACTCTACATATTCCAGACCATTTAGTGGGTAAAGCAAGAACTGGTGAATTTGTCATATTTATGGGGTTTTTCAGTTTATTCCAGAAGTGACAACACATTGTAGTATATTCAGTTACTCAATACCCCTTTGTTCAGGGTGTCCACTATTAGGGTTTGCCATCCTGTACCAAGCCATATTGGTCCATTCTTTGGTGAACCATTGACCTAGGTCATAGATTCTTATGATAAGCCTTATAGCCACAAGTTTTGACAGGGCATCAGTCTTTATGGTGTTGCTTTACTGCTTACCCTTTAGCTCATATTATACCGGTTTTCTGTTCTAAATTTTGAACCACATTTACCAACATTAATACATAGCTGGATAGTGGGTCTTAGACTGGCCCTGTCCACTGCTCCTGTGCTGTGGTTCAGAGCCTTGACAGTTCCTGATCTTTTATAGTTCATTCTTGGACAACATACCCCTAGTCATTTTTGAAATGGAATTGGATAAATTATTGGATGGTTGGTGTGCTGATAGAGAGGATATTGGCATATTCGGTCTTAGCCAGATCTCAAGCAACAACCAGAGTGAAATCAACTCTGACAGTGGTGACAGTTGTGAAACTGCATTCCGTAATTTGGAGAAAGGTTTAAAAAGTCTTAGAGCCAACATATGGCATCTGAGACTGTTTAAAGCATATTTACATAAGAACCTGGCACCAAGAGGATTGAGAATTAAACTCCATCCTTTAGTCGGCAGATCTGAACAGAGGCTGACGGAGGAATGGGATGAGGCACTTAGAAATGGTTCTATGTTTTTTGTAAAAATCTTAGCTTCTTACTATGAGAGGATGATTGATGTTTGTGTCTCGGAAACTAAAGAATTAAGTGCCGAATGCAAAAAATTTCAATCCCAAACTATCACCAACTTCTGGATAGACTGTCCAAAGAATTGACTTCTTCTTCTTCTTCTTTCGGCTTTTCCCGGTTAGGGGTCGCCACAGCGGATCACCTTGTCCGCACATTGAATGGCAGTGGAGTTTTACGGTGTCGAGTTGCCAGCCCGGCGCCCAACCTTCCACAGAAGGCACACTCACACGCACACCTAGGGCCAATTTAGAATGTCCAATCCACCTGCAGCATGTCTTTGGGATGTGGGAGGAAACCGGAGCACCCGGAGGAAACCCACGCGACCACAGGGAGGACATGCAGACTCCGCACAGAAGGCACCCCAGCCGAGGATCGAACCGGAGAACCTCTTGCTGTGAGGCGGCAATGCTAACCACTGCACCACCGTGGCCGCCTTGTCCAAAGAATTGACTAATTATGATAAATTGATTAAGGACCGAAAGGTCAAAAAATTCAACAGAGATGTGACTGATTATGCAAAGGGGCAACCCTTTCAAACACAGAGAACTGTCAGGTTTCAGGATACATGGCCGGGTATGTCTGGGGGTAGGACCAGAAAGAGACCGAGATCCATATTGAAACACAGAGACCAAATATTTACGAGCACATCAGGGGAGGAGTCATCCTATACAGATAGTGAGGGTGGATTGTCCACCAACTCCCCATTAAGAAAGAAGACAACTAATCAGCATCTCCCTTTAGACAGGGTAGGAAATCCAGAGGGGGGAGGAAACACACCCATAGAACTAAGAACAGAATCCATGCCAGGTTTGATTCAAGCCCTATTGAGATAATGAACACACCTTTTGAAAATGTTTTAAACTTGTCAGATGTTGTACTCACTGATGCACAACACAATATCTTGAATAAAGGTTTGGGTTTCGTTCCAAGTTTCTTTTCTGATCATTATCTCACTTCTTTGGATGTCATGGAATATTGTAGAAAACTTAACCTTAAGATATTTTTTTCGGAACAGGACACCATTACATCTCAAAGATCTTCTGAGTTCACTTTCAAAAAATCCACATTTCAGCCCCCCATGAATAAGAATGTTGGTATTTTCCAACAAGCAGTGCTCAAAGATTTACATTTTCCTCACTTAGAATGTAACATTGCCCCAGACAATATGACATTAGAAGAGAAACAGGCACTTATGGAGCTCAGAAACAACCGTACTATTGCTATTTTACAAGCTGATAAGGGCGGTGCTGTGGTTATTCAGAATATGCAGGACTATATTCAAGAAGGTCTACGACAACTTTCAGATACTAAATGTTATCAGTATATGGGTGTTGACCCAACCAAAAAATTTAAGGAAGAGATTGATATCTTCCTTACTTTGGCCATGGATGAGGGCATTATTAGTCCTAAGACTCTTCAACATCTTCAGGTCAAGGACCCTTCTAAGCAAATTTTATATTTGCTTCCGAAATTTCATAAATCCATTATTCATCCTCCGGGTAGACCAATCGTCTCTGGTCATGGCTCACTGACTGAACCACTGTCTGAGTTTTTAACTCAATATTTAAAACCCTTATTGATACATGTCAGAGCTAGAATTCAGGACACAACACAGTTTTTGAATATTATTCAGGATACCCAGCTGGACCCAAATTGGATTATGTGCACCTTGGATGTAAAATCTCTCTACACTAGCATACCTCATTGGGGAGGTTTACAGGCTTTGGAATTTTGGCTGACCAAATCTGAAATATATCCATCAGGGTTCAACACATTGCTTATATGCATGTGTGAACATGTCCTCAATAAAAATGTTTTTTATTTCCAAGGCGAATGTTATTGGCAGTTGAGAGGCACAGCCATGGGTGCATCCTTTGCACCCATATATGCCGATCTCTTCATGGCATATCTAGAAGAATATGTGATTTATAATCCTCTACATAACATTTACCTTGTGGAGATGGACATCTGGAGGAGATACTTGGATGATTGCTGGATGGTGTGGCGTGCGGATACTGAATACCTTTCTGAATTTGTGGAATACTTAAACAACAATATATGGGGTATTGAATTTTCCATCACATTTGATAAGGAACAGATTGATTTTTTGGATGTTACGATTTATCGTAACAGTGACCATACTCTGAATACCAAAACACATCGTAAGTATCCACAATTCAACTCATTACTTCATGCTTCCAGCATGCACCCACGTCACACCATCCGCAACATCCCTAAGTCTCAATTTCTAAGAATGAAACGTATCAACTCCTCCCAAATTGATTATGATACAGCTAAACATGATTTGAGACACAGATTTTTGGACAGAGGTTATTCCAATTTTGATATTGAATCTGCAAGGATATGGACTGATAGACAGCAAAGAGATTCATTATTAAAATATAAAAACAGAGATGAATACATCAAAGATGACACTATTAGATTTATAACCACTTATGGCAGGAACCATCAGATAGTCAGGGAGATCCTGAACCAAAACTGGAATATCCTGCTAGCCAATGACCATTTACGACAGATTTTGGGAAACAAGTGTTCCATCACTTATAGGAGGGGCAAAACCTTGGGCACATTGTTTTCACATTTTAAACACAAGGAGAGTGGTGGTGCCCAGTATAAACAACTTACCATCTCTGGGGACGAATTGTTAGGCACTTTTCCTTGTGGTCATTGCAGTTCATGTTGCCAGGTGAACAAGCTCAAACAATTCACCAGTGCCAATACAAGTAGAGTTTATGATGTACGTATATTTGGCAATTGTTCATCTAGTTGGGTGATCTATCTAGCCACAAGCCAATGCAATGCTTTCTATGTGGGCAAAACTTCTCGCCTGCTTAGAACTAGGATAAGTGAACATAGGAGTGAAATACGAAACAAAAAAACTACCAATGCTTTATACCAACATTCCATTAAACACACAACAGCTAATTTCATGTTCATGATCATTGACAAGGTTATGGGAAATAGACATAACCAATTGGGCTGGCAAAGTATACTCAGCCACAAAGAAAAATATTGGATTATCCATTTAGGAGCACTATTTCCACCTGGTCTTAACGAACATTTGGGTTAAAAGAACATAGACTTTTTGCCTATGCTGTTTATACACAGATTTGTTTTATTGGTTATCTATTATTGGGTATTATATTGTTATCACATGTATATACCCGTTTGATGGTTCTCTTTATTTTTATAAGACTACCAGTTGACATAGATACCCATTCACCTTTTGCTGTGATATACCATATTTGACTAACTGTGATGATTACACATACCACCATAGTTTGTATTTCATATGAGGTGTTTAAATTATACCCAGCATAGGACCCAACTTTATTTTTGGACATCAGATTGGTCAGGTATATATGACTGGATAACTTCACAATTGAACCCTGGTCCTATAATTAGTAGCGCAGTAGACATTATTGTTGTGCTCTACTAAGCTATACATTATATGTGTGCCATAAGCATGACATATTATTGATAATATGTTATTACATATATTATTGACAACCTATACATTTGTCACACAAATGTGTGTTTTTTCGGGCTATGCATTATATATACTTTGTATAAGTATGATATACTGTTTTGACACTTTTCTGTATATATGGAAGCTGACTGACAATGTCCATTTTTTGTACTGTATTGAATATAGATATTCATTGGCATTTAAATGAAACATTTTGTTCATCAAGATGCATCATCTTTTTTGTTACCTATTATGTATGCACATAAATTATGTGCCTTGGTTTTCTATTGGTCCTGTATCATTTATAAGCATCCTTGCCTATCAGTGAGCTGCTTTTTTGTTTTTCTTCCTCACTGAAGAAGTTTTTTCCGAAACTAGTATGAGGATCGAGCTGTTACTATAGTGCTTATGTTGCACTAGTTCATTTTCAATAAATATTTGGATTTGGAACTTTCAGTGCTGGCTTTGGCGTTTTTTTCCTCTCTGTAATAACTCACAAACTGTTGCAGGTATAATGCCCAAGATCCTCAGTGTATGTTAAGTTAGTGGTTAGGAACAATTTTAAATTTTTAGAGGATTTTTTTTTTTTTTGGGGGGGTGCAGTTTCCCTCCTCTGAGCTGTAGGTAGATCCAAGTATGAAGAGAACTTGATTGCCTTTAGTTTATTTGTAGAAAGAATTATTTCATGTGCAGCAGGTTTAAAAGATTATTATCCTTCCAGTTTAATTTCTTCAGATATCTAGCTTTTTCTGTACCATGCCATGTATAGTTGTGGTATATTTTACAGTTCACAGAATCAGTGATTGATGATTTTTTCTTAATTTCTTTTCCACACTTGGAATATCTACCATCTACAGATCTACAGGAGGATTCATAGAAGTGTCAGAAATTTGAATCTTTGTAATGACGTTAAATAATGTGGAATACTGCAAAACTGTAGCCTCTCCACTTAGTATTTGATTTCACATGCTTTCTTTTGTAATAACATTAAATAATGTGGAATACTGCAAAACTGTAGCCTTTCCACTTAGCATTTGATTTCACATGCTTTCTTTTGTTGTTCTGCTTATGTGTTCACTGGGTAAGACTACGGAGCACAAGTGCATTGCTCCAAGGGTCATATGGACCTACTAATTATCATTTAGGTGACATGACTGGGTTTAAGAAAACACATTTCTGCACTGTTAGTAAATGTGCGAAGTGTTGTTTGTGAGCATTTTACATGCTTTGGTAGTTTTAGCCTGTTTTCAGTGTAATACTCTGATTGTTTTATGTTATTTCATTAGCCTGTGAACATTTCACATTATTTCATTGACAGTGCACTTGTTGGGCACTCATTGGGGCAGGCAAGGAAGCCCAATGTTTTAGGCACAATCTTTCAGTTTATGTTTGGTATGGGGATTTTGTAGGATGGGGTACTGTTGGCATGAAATCTTATTTCACAGAGTGATAAGTGAGTTTAGTGCAACAGCTAATGAAGGACATGAGTTTGACCTTAATTGCTTAAAGATGAAAGCTTTGATTAAGAGATCAATAATGAAAGCTTTGATTAGGAGATCAGTATGTTACTTAGTGGGGAGCAGTTAGGATTTACTAGTAAAGTAGTGATGGTCATAGTGGAGCCCAGGTAGTAAACTTGCAGATCTGGCTTATTGTAGTTTTCACAGTAGATGTTTTTTGAGGGGCAATTTTGTGAGGAAGGCCATATATTAGATGTAACTCAGAAAAATCCATTTCCTGTAAAAGACTGTGCTGAGTTAAAGGGTACATAAGTAGTAGAGTTTCCTATCCACAACAGGTGTTTTTAATGTTATTTGTTCAATTTATTACTTGAAAGATGTTTAGTCACATTATATGTTGACGTCTTTGAAAAAGTAGCAGAGTGTAGGGTTTTGGAAATGCACTAGTCCTTTTAGTAGTATACGAGTTTGTTCCAAGGATGCATTATGTGAACATTTACATAAGCAGAGGAGACTGGGTTCCAGGACAGAGCCTTGAGAAATTTCTTTCATAAAAGTGGATGTGGGAGTTTTGGTAATGCACATGTTTTTATTAGTCCACTGCTGGACTTGCCCAATGGTTTACTTTCATATGCCCCATTAGCCAATTCATTCCGTGCAAGGATCAGAGCCAGGCATCCCCAGTCTGGATCAGAACCCTACAGCTCATTTGTTCTTCGATGGGGACATTATGTAACCACTTTTTCCCCCTGATTAAATCCCAAATGTCTGAATTCTAATGGATGAAAGCCAATTTTCCCAAAACAACTTACCTTGAATTCTAAGTAACTGAAGCATCATACAGTGAAAATCACCAAAGGGAAAATGTTTCAAAAAAAATTTTTTTTGCATAGGGGTAAGCCCCTTGCACCTCCCTTCTGGTGGGATTTGCACCCCACACCCCCTCTCTTAAATAGGCTAACTCCACTGTCACACAAGTGGGGAGAAAGTAGAAATACCAAAGATAGGAAATCATTAGTGCACAAATAGAAACTATATCAGCAGTGGTTATGTGTAGGTAACAGGAATCACCATGTAAAGCTTCTTTATGTGTTTTACATGTTGTACTTATGTTTTACAGAACTAGGTGTAGCTGTGTCACATTCAGTGAAATGAGCTTTCAGTGATTTCAATACAAGTTGCCATTCAGTGAAATTAACATTTAATCAAATAACGGATATCCATATAAAATATATAGACACATAAATATGCACACTTTTTACTTTGGCTTTCAGTGCAACCCAACTTATGTTACTTGGCAGGAGGACAGATTAAATGGAGGTCCAACATCAGGCTGTACAGCATATGATTAGTTGTGCTTTGGCTGCAGGTTCCAGTTCTAGATTCCAGCGCAGGAATAAGGATGGACCTGGACAGGTATTGAGCATTTTGTCTGCCTATGGAAACAAATTCATTAAAGACTGATCAGAATGTTTGATTACATGATATCAGAATTACCCTGAGGATTGATGAAGTTAGAGTTAGTTAAAACCGAGAGGGGTGCAATGTTTTGGAAGTGAAGATGCCAACAGGAAAAAATGGTTCAGTGGAACAGGACCCGAAGTGCGTTTTAGGACTTGGTTCTCTGTGCACCAAACTCAGGCTGTTTTGCCTGGAATTCAGGCAGCATCGTTGTATGATCTGGAACCTGAACCCAGAGTTGATTAGATGAATTTCTACTACCTCCTCCTAACTTGCACTGCGTTTACCTAATAAAATCATGTAGCTTTATATGTACTACTATTAGTGTGACAAAATCATTTTTATCAGGTATTTATTTGAAGTATCTGAACTTTCTTTATGTACTTCTAAAGATGGTTTATTAATCTAATAACATATTTGCAAAGCAATTAATAAAATCAGGTCTGTTCTTATTATTTTTTCATTTCAACTAAAAAAATGCACAAGAGAAACAAACTGTTACATTTTTAAAATGAACCTTGTACATCCTTGCTTGCTTTGCAGCAAAACAGATTTAATCATATTAGAATATTCATGCAAAATTATTTAACTTCCTTAATAAGATTGCCAATGTAATTTCCATTTTTTTTCTGACTTTGAATCAAATCAATTTTAAAAGCAGCGATGTAGAGCAGTTTCTGAACAACAGCGCATGACTGCTGGTCTACAGCCAGCCAGAATATGGAGCTGAGCATCATTTACTGTTTCAAACCTGGGGCCAGCAAACTCTGAGTGTTGACAGTTGTTTTGTAGTACCAATGATTTGTTTTACTGTTTACTGCTCGTTAAACTGGCATTTATTATAAAAAGCATGCCAGAAGTTACTGGTGGTGGGTCTATTGGTAATCCAGGTTCTAGACATTGATGCATTAATGTTTGGCTTCATCACCCACTATCCAAATTAGTTGGTCCCTTCATATCATTTCAGAGAATAAATAATGTAGAACTTTGACTTCATTTTGAAAAGCTGTCTATGAAAATGCACAGAAACCATGTAGGTCAGAGGAAACTGTATGATAGAATAGATTGCATTATGTCTGTAAAACATAGTCATGGTTAAAAGTAGCTAATCTGTACCAATTTTCCAGATTTGTTTATAAGCAAAAAAAAAGGCAACAGATGAACCTAGAACTTTTAAAATTCTTTTTGAATATTATCTATAATATACTCCAGGATGTGGTCTTTACTGCACCTTCATAGATGTTGGGTATTTTTGGCATCTAGTACATGAGCTTTGATGCTACAGTAATCTAACTTCTGCTGACACATGTATATCATTCATACATTATTGATGATATTTTTTCAGCCTCAGATTATTGATCTGTCTTTCTTAGATGATTCTTGAATATTGCAAATTGCAGAAACAGTTAAGTCATGTGTGATGTGCTCACTATCCTGTTTTCGTGTGATCTGCTCACTATTCTGTTTTCAGTGCCCTGAGAACAGTGAGAGCTCCTTGGGTTTGCTCTAACAGAGCTTAACTAAGAGTAATTCATTAATAACTAAATAAAATTAGATATTAAATTATTTTTGAACTGATAAAGTGATTTAGTTAAATGGGTTTATGTTGTTATAGTAGTATGCAAGACAGTCCTTTAATATAACTAATTAGAATCAGTTTGTTGACCAAATTATGATTATCTAGCATAACTAACAAATTTGCTTTTTTCTTTTCCAAATAAATAAAACACAGCCCATGGTTTAAGATGATTATTTCTTTGCAGAAGTGGGTATTTTTATAGATTGTATTTACTAGGTTAAAGAGAGAGGCTGTTTTTATTAAATAGACAACTATGATAAGCCATAAATGTGTCCATTTTCAGTTTGAGCCTGTGAGTTTACATAAGGTGTGATACAGAAATATATTCAAAATAAGCAAAACAAAGTAATGTTTCTAAATGTATCTGTAGACTGGTGTGCAGTGCCTAACAGTAAATATGGAATATTACAAGAGAATGTCAGCACAAGCTAATGAGTCGCATATCATCTGAGGGTTATCGGCACACAGTGCTGCATCATCATCATCATCTAAATCAACATGTTTATGATTTTGGGAAATTATTGATAAGACAACTCAGGCTCCTAAATAGTGGAAATATGGTATTTCTTCCATTGAACTAGCTACTCTGACCGAGACTAATCTCAAGGAGAAGGAAATGTCTCATAACGCCATACAAAGAAAAATAACACTTGACTCAATCGCTGTTGTTTCAGACAGACAGACAGACAGGCAGGCATTAATGCTGATCACAAGGGCAATCTGCTTTGCATAAATTATTTTCAGATTAAGTAGCAACTTCTGGGGGATGCATATAATAAATGATGATACAAGTTAAAACTTGTGTTTTCATTAGGGGGGTGACATTGCTCAATAACACTTAGTCTACTTGCATATTACATGAAGATAGTATTAATTCTGTGCACATTTGTAAGAAAACATCTTGACAACAAGGTAGGTCTACAGAAATCTTAAAGATGAGTTGTGCAACACAATGGAAAAGGGTCATGACAGAGACCAACATGGGGCTGGATGTATTGCAAGGGGTGTAGACTTAAGAGATGCTCAGCTGAGCATTCATTTAGACAGTACATTGGTATAGCTTCATCTGAAGTATTCTCTTCTGGTAGCTGTACTGAGAAGGAAGGTGAAATGGCTGATGGCAACATTGTTTCCACGGCTGTGACAGATAGAGGGATTGGGTGTTAGAAAAAAAAATGAAAGAACTACAGAGTTCTACATGTAAATACCAAACTAGAGGACACAAGCTTGGATATGGTATGGGTGATGTACATTGCCACGATAAGTCATGTATGAGAAAGGAAACTTGTGTCTTCTGGGCTTACATTGTTAACAGAAAAGAGAAACAAGAAGGCGAATGTGACAACATAAATAACATTTGAAAAGAGCATGTGATTCAGGGCTGAGCTGTGAAGTACGGTTTGACAGGAAAACATAATAGAGACCCAGAACAAATTCCAAGAGGTGGTGGTAAAATTTTTAGTTCATTGGAGATGTTCATGGTTTTCTGGCTCACATCAAAGAAGGGGTGGGGACTGAGAAAGTGAATGGAAGGTGTAGTTCTTTGGTGGGTTCTGTGGACCTAGATCCATATAATTGTAATAGCGTGTCAGTGCAGTATGGAAAATAATTTTGTAAGCACAAGAACATTTGAGAGGTATGTGCAGAAGTGTTCTTTTTCTTAGCCTGTTTCTGCCATCCCATACATTTTTAGTTTCTGATCTCCCATTGTTCATTCCTATGATTATACTGTATTTTTACGTCATATTTACACATTGATATGCCGCAAAGTGCTACATTTGAAAACTCTTTTCTACTTAGTCATGGATCAGAGATTATTCTGTATTGTTCGTGTTTGTACTGCTGCACCTATTATTGTTTGTTCATGTTGTTTTGTCTCTGTGAAGATTGGGTGAAGATAGGTGAAGGCTGCCAGCCTAGCTAGATAGAATTTTGGAGATAATTCTGTCATCTGTAAATATTAATGTCAACCACAGGCTTGTTGTCTTAAATGGTAAAAATAGTGTTACCTGTGGAACTGGAAAATAATTGTAACAACAGTGCACTTTACTGACCAAGTAAAGCATGTTGTGACCCTTTGATGTAAACATGGCTGTCGCCAGTCTAGATGAAGGAATTCTTGGTATTGTTTTACAGCCAGAGTTAATGTGCAGAATTTGCATGCGTAAATGTCCTTTATTGCTCTGGTTTCTGCTCTGGTTTCTGCTCAGAGGTGAAGAAGGAAAATGTAGTTTCTGTTAGCCTGGGAACCGAGGGAAGTGTGAAGAATGATGTCATGCGAACCAGGAATGTGATTTTAAAAATGGAGAGAATCAGAGAGCATTAAGCATTTTTTGTCTTGACCCTCCAACTCATCAGCACTCTGCCTTTGCTCTGTATGTAAGTTTATCTTAGACTTGTGTTTTCCCTTAGAAATAGCTAGAAACTAGAAAGATTAGACTGTGTTTTTCTGTGATGTCAGAACTGTACTACTGAATTATTTTAAATATTTCTCTGTGATCTCTGAATTCTTGACTAGCACTGTGTAGTAAAAAGTATTGTCTTGTGTTTTGACTATTTGTTATTAACTATTTTAAAACCCTTTCAACTGTGGCTGTTTTTGTAGAGATAATTTAAGCTCTTTAGAGTACTTGTATATCTTTGGTAAAATTGTACAAAGCCACTCTAATAGCTTTAGCCCTGGGCTATGCTACCAATTGGATAATAATATTGCACAGTAATAATTGGACACCCTTTTAAGGGCCTTTGAGTAGCTGATAAATATTAGTGGGTAGTGGCAGCTGGTACTGCTGTATAGCCTGGGAAAAAGGGGCACAGCTGGAGAACCTGTGCCAGCCTTCCCCAGGAGTGTCTGTGTGGTTGTATAAACTCTTCTCAAAGTGTGTGTGTGTGTGTGTGTGTGTGTGTGTGTGTGTGTGTGTGTGTGTGTGTCAGCTACTTGGACAGGGACATGAAGCACTGGTTGGACAGAGAGGGTGCTGGAGGTTTTAGCTTGCCCACTAGGCTGAGATCTGGACCCTATAGCTGTGCCAGTGAAGAGTCTTATTGGGGACCTGGAGACCAGGGGAGCGACCAGCCTCTGACTGACTGTGATCTCTGTGTGCTCATAAGGGAAATTGCACTTTACTGTGTGTATTTGTTATCCTTTCCTCCTATAAGAGACTCCCCTCACTGGTGTTAGTGGTGAGGACTGAGGCTCCTTGATTGCTGGGCCAGGGCACGGACGTCACAGTTGGTTTTTGTTGTCTTCATGCAACTGATATTGTTATTATTGTTTTTG
Organism: Protopterus annectens; assembly: GCF_019279795.1. NCBI lineage: Eukaryota > Metazoa > Chordata > Ceratodontiformes > Protopteridae > Protopterus > Protopterus annectens. The sequence goes on from NC_056745.1 coordinate 236,090,948, forward strand.
TTTTATTTTTCTATACATACTTTTCTCCATGAGATTTCAATGTAAATAGAACCTTCTAGATGAATAATTCTGATAAAAATATGTAGATAAATACTGGCTTGAGAATATTTTTTTAAGAGCAGAATAAATTGATAATGGAGTTTAGGAGACATCTTTTCTGTAGACAGATGGGTAGACACCTCTTTTAGCCATCATAGAAGTAGAAGTTAAGTGTGTAGATTTGCAAATGCCATTCATTTGAAAGAAGTAAATACAGATGCATGAAATGGAACTGCTGTTTAAGGACAGGAAGTTAATCAGTGATCTTGAAAGTAAGTACTTATCTGTATTTGTGTAATTGATAAAATGGAATGGGACCTTTAGCATGGCATTACCTACAGGTGTAGCTTGTACAGTAGTGTAAGGCTAACTTGTATTCACATATCTCCAAATCTTCTTCTTCTTTCGGCTTTTCCTGCTTAGGGGTCGCCACAGCGGATCACCTCAACTGTCATGATTGGCAGTGGAGTTTTTACAGTGTCGAGTTGCCAGCCCGGCACCCAACCTTCCACAGAAGGCACACACATGCACACACTCACACCTAGGGCCAATTTAAAGTATCCAATCCACTTACAGCATGGCTTTGGGATGTGGGAGGAAACTGGAGCACCTGGAGGAAACCTACGCGACCACAGGGAGGACATGCAGATTCCGCACAGAAGGCACCCCAGCTATTAAAGAAAATATTAATAAAATAAAATCAGGTTTGCACCCCATTGCAGGTGACTGTAACTAACTGATGTCACATTTTCTTTAAGAGTTTTGTGAGAGAAATCTAATAGCAGAAATGTTGATTCTTTAATGAGTAAGTATAGTCTGTAGTGGGCTGTCATGTGCAATTTTAGGAAGATGGAACTTGCCAAACTCACAAGCTAGCTACTGGATAATATCTGTATATGTCTGCATGCAAGTATTTGTTTTCTGTTCATAACCATACTGGTAAATTATTCCATATAGATCTTTTTCAGCCACAGTCCAGGTTTTATGACAATAAGGATTTGTGGGTTGCTATAATGGTTAAAATGTTTTCCTCACATATACAAGAGTCTCAATTTTTGAAAAAGAAATTGGCTAGGTTTAAAATACACCTCATATTATTAATAGTTTGATGACTAGTTGCTTCTCTGTAAAGTGATTTATTTCATTAAGCTGAAACTGGTTAAACCAGTGATGCAGAACTGCACTGTGTACAGTGATGCTGAACAGTACTGTAAACAGAGTTCACATTGCAGGATAAAATGGTTTATTAGCCCAATAAACACACAAGTGAAATTTCAAGCTTACATCTCTCCTGCGATGAACATTTATAACATGAAAGATGTAGGTACTATGATATTGCATATTAGGAATTTCTTTTATAAACATGGTTCTGTTAAGGTAGAGCAATAATATTAATCTTTATTGAGCATAAAATTTTATTTATCAGTTTATATTGTTGGATGACAGTGATTTCCATTTCTCATTATATTCGGGAACAGTAGGCAGCAAAATTTCAGTAGTATGTTTCTATACTCTTGACTTTTTATTAATAGCCATTTTAATGGACTTCATGGTGATTGCATTTTTGCTGTCTGGTTTGCCCATGTTTGAGGCACTTGAGTCTTACTGTGCAGTAGGTCAGCCATGTTGTAGGGCAATGTATAATTGAACCACACTTGAAGACTGTGCCATAAATGGATTTTGCATTAGTGATGGAGCTTGGACACGGTTGAGATGCATGAGTCCTTGTCCTCCTGCTTTAATTGTGCCATCTCCTGTCTATGTACTATTTGAAGAAGATGATCCATTTAGTTGATCGATTTTCAGTCTGAAAAGGGGCGTAATTTTGTTTTCAGCTAGGAGATAAAGATCTTTGTTATTCACTTTTATAAGAAAATGTAGATTTTATACATGGAAATGAAATAATTTTTTTGCATTTTACTGTTGGGTAACAGAATATTAAGAGCTGTTCTTAAAGGAGTCAAATAAGTTGGGGAAAAAAATAATGCCGAGTTGTAACTGTGCACCATGTGGTATGAGGATTAACCTGACATGTTTTAGGAAAGACAATATTAAAGTGACAAGTAGCAGTTTACTATGGCTTGCATAAAACATCACATGTTATGTAGTCCATCTCGCCTACATTCTTACCCGTGGGTTCGGAGCTGAATATCGGCTCTGACTTGGCCGATTTTTACTAGCTCAAAGTCTCTCATTGGCTGGGCTAAGAAGGTATCCCATGGAGCACTGCTCCATATCCCCAGATCTCGTTTGCCGCTTGTGTAGCTCGGACGTGGTCTCGCTTCGCTGTGGCTAAGTACCCTCTTTTTGCTATTTATCTTTGAGTAAGTTATTAGTTAAGACCCAAAAGCTATTTTAATAGCTATTCTTATTGCTGATCACTACTTTTGTGTGTGTGTTTAAGTGCTTGAGAGTGTTAGTTGTTTTGGTATCCCTAACTGTTCCAGTGGGCTAGGCCCATTTTAGTTAGAGGACCTAGTCCTCCTCACTGTCGTTGGATAAACTTTTGGTCTTGTGTGTTCCTGTGTAATACCAGAACCGTTTCAGTTAGAGGTTCTTTGTGTGTGGCAAGTACTGTTTTCCTGGTGTGTCTATTCTGTCTGTGAACCGTTTCAGTTAGAGGTTCTCAGTGTGCTTAGTACGGTGTTTTTTCCTGGTGTTCTATATTGTAGTATTTCCAACTTTTTTTGTAGGTTGCATCTAGATGTTTAACTAACGTTAATTATAAAATATCCAAAGGTCAGAAGGAACATAAGCCTTCTGGCTTTAAGAAATGTTCCAAATGTGGATATAAAATGTCCATCATGGATGGACACTCTTTGTGTGTCTACTGCCTCGGAGCCATCCATTTACAGGAGTCATGTAGCTTTTGCCACGTGTTCAGTCCTAGGGTGCTCCAGGAGAGAAAAAACAAATTAATATTAAAGGGACTTTTGAAACCATCATTTGAGGAAGCTATAGATTCGGCTTCTAGTACTCGGTCCAAGTCAAAAGCTACCAAGTCCAAGAAAAGGTCTCCAGCTCCATCTGCCACTTCGGAGCCTCTGGAGAAGATTACTGTGTTGGACTCTACCTCCTCGGCTCTACTGTTCTTGGGGCTGCAGGCGGTAAGAGTGTCCAAATCCTCCAGGCTTTCTGATTTGGATGTTGATAGGGTAGTGCAGAGGCTCCTGCACTTGCCAGTGTTGGCCAAATTGTTCTCTGCTCCGACCCACTCGGCTCCGGAGCCAGTTTCTATGACTGTTTCAATGATTCCTCCTCCGAACACATCCTTGTTGTCGGAGCCGGTATACTCCACTCCGAGTGATGTTCCTGCACTGGCTCCGATACCCCCTTTCAGTGTATCGGTGCCAACATCAGCTCCGACCATGTCGGTTCCGTCCACAGGGTTCGAGACTCTGGTCTCTTCGGTCGGGCCCGAAGGGGATACATCGGGACAGCTGTCGGGTCCGAATCTCCCACTCGGTGCATCGGCTCGGGGGATCCCGGTCGTGGCCTCTGAGGTCCTTTCTTCAACTATATGTTGTGGACACTTCTTGGATTCTGGACCCTCTACCAGATTTACTGGCACACATGTCGGGACAGTGCCACCCCTCTATGAGGACACTCCGGTTGACAGCCTGGCTACTCCACTTCCATCGCTAGTCAGATGTCATAATTTTTCACCGGAAGTGGTCCATATATTATCGTCCTCTCATAAGCCATCGACTAGAAAGATTTACTCTAGCAAATGCAAAAGGTTCTCCATCTGGGCTCATACTAGAGGTATCGATCCTTATACAGCTCCAATAGATTCAGTTCTGGAATTCTTGTCAATGCTTTTCTATCAGGGATCCTCATCAGCACTTTTCTATCAGGGATCCGCATCAGCCACCATCAAAGTTCAGTTGGCGGCGATATCTAATTTCCATGTAGCGAATGAACCTAGCCTAATGGCACACAGACTATGCAAAGCATTCCTCAAAGGTACCCTGTTGCTTCGTCCCCCAGTGTCTGAACCCGTCATGCCCTGGGATCTCAATTTTGTTCTTCAAGCCCTTACTCTACCACCATTTGAACCTGCAGCTACCTGTAAATTAAAATTCTTAACATGGAAAACAGCTTTTTTAATAGCAATCACTTCAGCACGGCGGGTCTCGGAAATAGAAGCACTCTCCATCAAGCCCCCCTATTTAATCTTTCACAAAGATAGGGTCTCTCTTAGACCAAATCCATTGTTCCTTCCTAAAGTAGCTTCCATGTCTAACATGAATCAGTCCATTGAGCTGCCGGTGTTCTTTCCCCACTTCTCTAACAAGACAGAATTTAGATTCCACCAATTGGATGTACATAGACAGTTACGCTTCTATCTACACCGGACAAAAGATATCTGGAAGTCTGACCAACTCTTTGTCTCCTTTTCGGAAAACCGTTTGGGTTCTCTGGTATCCAAGGTTACGCTGTCTAGATGGATAGCCAGTTGCATCTCTTTCATCTATCAGACAGGAGATAAAACTTTGCCATTCCCAGTCAAGGCGCACACTACGCGGGCTGTTTCCACATCCACAGCCTATCAAGCTAGATTGCCAATGGAGGATATATGTGCTGCAGCTACTTGGGCTTCTCCTCACACTTTTGTTTCTCATTACAAATTGGACGTGGTCTCCAGGGGCAGATCTTCCTTTGGTTCCACAGTTCTCAAGAGCATTTTCCTATGAGCTACCCAGGATGTAGGTGCTAGGGACGCTGTCCCACAGGTAAGAATGTAGGCGAGATAGGACTACATAACATCAAGAAGTTATGTACTCACCATAACGTTTGATGTATGTAGTTCATCTCACCTCACATTCTTACGTACCCTCCCACCTTCCCCCTGCCTGGAAGATTTGGAAAATAGGATTTGAAGTATAGGTTGTCACCTGTTTAGTCCCTTTCATTAGTGATTGTTTATATGGATGTGAGGTGTGTATGAAGTACATGTGTGGTTTCACAGCAAACTAGATCTAGGGATATGGAGCAGTGCTCCATGCGATACCTTCTTAGCCCAGCCAATGAGAGACTTTGAGCTAGTAAAAATCGTCCGAGTCTAAGCCGATATTCGGCTCCGAACCCACGGGTAAGAATGTGAGGCGAGATGGACTACATACATCGAACGTTATGGTGAGTACATAACTTCTTGATTTTGTAAGATAATGACATCACAAAGACGCACACTGATGAAAAGGATTTTTGTACATATACTGTATTCTGCACACATTAATTAACATTTTCCAACTGGCACCAAAAAAAAGGGGAGATGACATAAACTGTGCCATACAACATTAATGCAACATGAAAAATCAAGAAAAGATAAAGACTGCGGCATACTCCGTCATGTTTTTATATAGCATATCTGTTTTTATTTTGGTGCAAAGCAATTCAATCCCCTGACCACTGTAACCACACCTTTTATTCATAAATCTGTGACGCATTCAGAGCCTTTCCATGCTGCAAATCCTCCCCTTTGTCAAATATCCTGTGTTAATACTCTCACCTTACTGAAAGGTGCCATATCATTTAATCTTTGTGTAGTGTAGCCAAGTATATTAACAGAGGATTAATGTGCAGGTTAACTGAGATGCAGTCAGCAATGTAGTTCAGTTCCAGACTTGCTTCCATGGCATTTCTGACTGTTTTAGAAACTCGGGAAATAACAGAATAACTAAGGATAGCCTTAAATGCATTTACAGTAGATACAAATGTATAGAAGATTCAGAAACTGAGTTTCAAAGAAAAAAGGTAGTCTGAAAGTCTGTCAAGACTGAAAAGCTTCAAGTGAAATTATATACTTTTAAGTGATGAGATAAAAAAAAATACAATAACCCATTTATAGCAACAGCCAACCCATTTTGACTCTTGTAAGATATTTCAAACATGTCTAGTTTTTGAATCTTCAGTTAACAGAAAGCCTCGCTCATTCTTTTATTCAGATCTGAACTTGCCTTACTGCTTTTGTGCCACCACTAGGGAAGCAGAAAACTTCATTAGAAAGAGGCTTGTTATGAATGGTTTGTAACCCGATTTTTTAAAGGCTGCATTTCTTTTTATATTTTTCCTGTCTTATTCACACATTAAATCTTTCCATTTCTGATGGTACTGCCCCAGACCTTCAGAAATTAGCAAAATGTATCCCATTTCCAAAAGGGAGATTTAAGCAGCAGTACTGGTAATTGCAGTCAGCTGTTATCTCACAGACTACACAGAATTCCAGGAAAAAGTATTATCCCTGACTGATCAGTTGCCATGTTACTGATGTATGGTTTACTCTGTCATGAGTTGCATGGATTTATGCCAGATTGTAACACCGTGGCTCAGACCCATATTTGTTTCGATTGGCCTCAACATCTTCAGCCCAAACAAATCCTACAGGCATCCTGCCATGTCTATAGAGAGGATACTACGCATGCTGTTTCAGTCTTCTGGATGCCCATCTCAACCTAAAGATTTCCAAAGTATCCAGGAAGTTATTCCATTTCAGAATAATGAGCAGTCAGTAACACATTGTGACCTTGCCATCTGAACTCGCCTGCAGGCTGTTTATCAAATGCCTCACAGCAGTGGCAGCATATTTCCACCTGTTTATCATTAGAGTCTTCTCATATTCAGATGACTGGCTTCTAATCATCAGGGATCACCACATTCAGCACAGGGATCTTCTGCTCCAGTTATTCCCCTGAATGGGGTCACAATCAGTCTGGCAAACAGATAATGCAGATTCACACAAAGTCTTGTTCATTGGTAATACGACCAATACCCAAACCAGGTGAGCTTATCTGCTAGATTGCAAAGTGCACTGAAAGTTATTTTATCACTGATGTTAGAGCAGTATTTTAGCAGAACATTGGCTTCAACCACTGTTACAGACAGTAACCACAATCACGGTGATTCCCTATGCCAGGTCACATGCGAGGTTCTAATGCTGCAGTACTAGTTGTTGTAGCACAGGAACTTCCAGGAACAGTTAATCAGCATTTCTAGGGTTCGTGATGACAGTCTGCTTAGGTAGCTAGAGATGAGTAACCTCCTTCTGGGTAGCCCCTAAGTGGTTCTTATGTTGTCTGCACAGTTAGTATGGATTTATTTGCCCTAGGATGAGGTGGCATTTCAGCTGACAATCAGCCCAAGAGACCCTGATTTTCTAGGAATCATTGTTACACATTAATAACCTGGAGGTGAGACTGAGCCTGGTAGTGGTCTAAGCATTACAGGACACACAACTTTTTGGCTGTAGTCCTCCATGTCAACAAACTGGGTGGATTGGGGGTTCTCCCCACTGTGGTGGAAAATGGTGAGCGTGTGAATGTGGGCAATGTCAACCCACCATTTTCTAGTTCTTATACTTATTCTCAGGGTCGACCACTTTTCTTATGGGCTGACTCAACCATGTCTCCACAAATGGTCACTCAGTTTAACTATTGCCAGGAAGTTCTTCTTGAGGTGGAATTTTGCAGTCTGCAGTCTTCCATCTCTAACAATTGCAAAACAATGAGTAAAAAAGGTTAGACACAGACAAACCAATCAGTAAAAACTAAAAGAAAAATCTAGCAAGCTAGAGTTTCTACTGTGTGATTCCTTAAACCTCTTGTAATAGAGGCAAATGACCCTTTAAGGACATCAGGTGTTTCATCTGGGTGTACTTTGACCCATCGAAAGCTCACTTGTTCGAATTGCAAGTAAGCGAGTCTAGTTCAGCGAAAGTGCATTTAAGTGAAAATGCACTTTCGCGAATGACACTTTACCGATGCATAAAACACACTACAAACACATTTTTGCGGGGGGGGGGGGGCTGTGCATCCCATGCCCATGCTACTTAAATATACTAATTCCAAGATTGCACTACAGTGGGGAAAAGGTATATTCCCTTACCCCCAGTGTACTGTGCTTTGGTAAAGTATAATTTGCGAATGTGCATTTTTGTTTAAATACTTTCACTGAAGTGGGTTTGTACTTTTGTTTTTTGATGAAGTGTAATTTCGAAGAACAGAAGTAGACCTGCTTCAGCTATATGGTATTTATGAATGCTCATGACTTTTTTTCTTTTTAAGTCTGTTATAGATAAGTTCAGGCCAATAAACCCCACTAGCTGTGGGCATGCATCTTTCAGCCTACTTATTGCTTCATCAGCACAGCATAAGTCGACTGTTTGACTAACCTTTAGAAAGACAGGGTTGCCGTACCCAGCTGATGTCCATAACCATTAGGGTGTCTGCAAAATATCCCAACTAACAAACTAAATCAATGAGTAAAAAGTCACACAAAAAAAAACAGTCAGTAAAAACTTAAACAAAAATCTAGCCAAGCTAGAGTTTCCACTGTATGATTCCTTAAACGTCTTGTATTAGAGGGACATGCATAGTCTTGCGACTATATGTAAGCATTTGTTTTGAATGTCTAGTAAATTTTTACTTAAAGCTATGGCTGCTCTGTGTGGAACTGTGCCATTTTAAATGGGCACCAGTCTGTTTTTACTAGTTCATTATTAAGAGCATTCATATGTCTTGGGGATTTAGGTCTAAAGTAAGTTAAAGAGGGGGTCTTTATTAGGAATGCGCATAAGGAAAGTATTGGGTAGTGGCCACAAATTGTGGGGTGATGGATGGAAAATGCAGGGAATGACTGGGCATATTAATCATGAAAAAGTCAAAAAAAGGATGTGATTAACTGTCTTTAGGTAACTTCTTGTAGGATCATTGATTGAAAAAGGTAATGGTTAGTTAGAAAGTCTATGATGTCTGAAGTAGAGGGTCCCTAGGAGGCTAACATTAAAAGTCACTTATGATAATGTCCTTTGATAGTGAAGATTATTGAAAAATTCCGGTGGTGGTGCTGCGGTAGCGTTGTCGCCTCACAGTAAGACGTCCTGTTCTATTCTCAGCTAAAGCATCTTCTGTGTGGGGGACATGCGTGAATGGGCGTTCCTTCATTGAAGGTTGTGCGTCAGGGCTGGCAACTCGGTACGTAAAAATCTACTGCCAATCATTAGTGGACCAGAGTTCCGCTGCGGCGACCCCTAACTGGGAAAAGCCGAAAGATGCAACAAAGTTATTTAAACTTCCAATGGTTTGTAAGCAAGGGTCATTTTTTTTTACTCCTAACCTTTATTCTGTACAGAGTGCTACCCCAGTGCCTCCCATTCATTTCTGGATCTGTCAGCTTCTCCAGTCTACCCCTGGACTATCTTTAATTCTTGACCAGTGACTGCATGGACTGTAAGGTGGTCTTCCTGTCTGTTGCTTCTACTACAGGATTTTACTAATGACCAACCTTAGTTTCTCCACTCCCCTGCAGTCTCCAGTATATCCAAGGGGGTGGGTGTGCTTTGAGTACATGCTGACATATCACCCTGTCTCCACAGAAACTGTCAAGGTCCTCCACTATTCCCCTCTTTGGACTAAGCCCTTCCTCCATATTTACTCAGCCTCCACTAGAGATCATCTTATCAGGAATGCCCATACAATGCCCTCCCTGGCTGGTAACACCCATCCCTCCCTGCTGCTCTGTCTGTTGCCTAAGACCCAATTCAAACCTGGACATCCAGGGTTGTTGTCAAGACTTTATCCCTCTATGCCTGCAGAGTGGCTTTTTAAGGAATGGTCTTGCTGTTACTAGGTGAATTTGGCAGAATCTGCTTAGTGGAAGGTAGTGTGGAGTTTCGTCTTTAAAGGTCAAGCTTTAAGCTACAAGGGTGCCTTTTATGTATTTCTTTTTGTAGAGTAAAATGATACTGTCTCCCATATGCTTTGTAGTAGGAAACTGAAAATATAGTTGTAGCCTCGGAATCCGTGGCTGATTTTAGGTATGTCATGTTTCAACCAGGATTCAGTATACATAATATATCAAGGGTTTCTTGTACATTGAGATAGAGGGTTGAATGAGGGGGGCCTGGGTTAGTTTCAAAATGCTGTGTTCTTGTTCTTCTTTCGGCTTTTCCTGGTTAGGGGTCACCACAGCAGAACTCCAGTCCGCTAATGATTGGCAGCAGATTTTTATGGTGCCGAGGTGCCACCTCGACGCCCAACTTTCAATGAAGGCACGCCCATTCTAACAAGAATAAAGATTAGGGATGTTAGTGTCAGTCAGAATTAAAAAAAAAATAGTATGTATTTAATGAGGTCCTATTGTGTTGAGTTTGTATTGGCTTGTGCACACTGAGACACTACTTAAAGGACCAGGTTGATAATGGTGTATATGAATACTACAATAGGTAGAGTACCTGGTTACTGCCTGCAGTCCCATGAAGACTGAAGTACTTACTGTCAGGGTACACCACAGGTAAGTAGCTATAGATAAAGTTACAAGTAAAGGGCAGACAAGCAGAAGAGAAAAGGCACCCTAAATAAAGAATACAATAGATCTGACACTAACACACATATTCTTTATTCTTGAAATACACAACACTTTGAAACTAACCCAGGCCCCCACACTCAACCCTCCATCTCAGTATACATAAAAACCCCAACATCCAAAATTTAACAAATTCTCCCTTTAACAGCTCTTAACAAAAAACTAAAAGCATGAAAACAGATCTGTGCCATTGTGAACATGGCAGGATTTATATAAAATAAGGTAAATGTGTGTGCAGCGCCCTGTACTTGGTGTATTGCAGCTGTTTCTGAGTAATAAACAGTACTAGTGTAACAGAAGCAAACCATACCAATAATATCCTGTACAGTGGAAAGTCAACTATGCGACATTGAAATGTGCATCAAGTACAGGCAAGTTGTAGTACAATCCATATGCAAATAAAGAAGTCGATGAGTACAGCGATGCATGGTAAAAACCCAGGACATGCATGTCAGTAGCACTAAAATAATGACACATTAAATAGCAGTGAGCAGAATGATGACACGGGCACTTACAAAGTGATGACACATTAAATAGCAGTGAGCAGAATGATGACACGGGCACTTACAAAGTGATGCAATCAAGTCATGCAAAGGTATGTTGCAGTAATATTTAATGAGCCCTTAAAATGCAATATATTAATATTGGAGGAAGCCTCAAAGAAAGAAATGTGCAATTACTGTGCCAAGCTAGTGTCCTTGCAGGTTATACAAGCAGGGGAATAAAAGAGAACAGGCATTGTGCTTGAACTGTATTACAAAGGCTGAGGGGGATTGACAGGATGTCAGGTATAGTGATTGCTAAATGTTGGCAAAGTGCAGTGTCTGCAAAAGATGGAGCTATTTCAAGCCTCAGTAATTACAGGTACCAAATGATGGAATGCATTTTGCACAACTCTGGCACTCCGCATGGGACACAGTATTAGACAGTCAGGATATTCATGCACAGGAGAGCTAGTACTGACCCACTTGAGAAACACAAAAGGTATCTAACAACAGCAAAGCACTGTTGTGCTTGAAAATAAAATGGGGATGTCTGTGGAAATAAGTAAAAACCCTGGCAGGAAGCAGACATGGGCAGAACGGAAGTAAAAACCCTGGCAGGAAGCAGACATGGGCAGAACGGAAGTAAAAACCCTGGCAGGAAGCAGACATGGGCAGAACGGAAGTAAAAACCCTGGCAGGGAGCAGACATGGGCAGAACGGAAGTAGAAAGGAGAGTGAAATGCAGCACTACTCCAAGCCGAATCCTACTCTATGCCCATGAAGCAAAATGTTCCAAGAGTATTACTATTTCTGTAGGACCAACTGAATCCAAAAGAGGTGATACTGCACCTTTTTATGATCATAATAAGTACACATTCACAAAGGTAAGGAAATGTAAAGTAGAGTTTCTTTATTTATTTATGTATTTATTTTATTTAATATTTGTTTACGGGGAAAGTTCATCTGGAACAGAGCCTATTTTCTGTGGAGGCCTAGGGAGAAATGCTCCAGATGCATGTCTTTGGAATGTGGGAGAAAACTGGAGCACCTGGAGGAAACCCACATGGAGGACATGCAGACTCCACACAGCCAAGTATCGAACCAGAGACTCTTTCTGAAAGGCGACAATGCTAACCGCTGCACCACTGGGCCACCCAGTTGGTGCAAGTTGGTGATAATGAGGTCTGTGGTAGCGTCTGTTCATCCCTATATATGATAGACCATCCTGATGAGCACCTGATCCCTTGACAGCCACCGTGATGACTATACTGCTGTTCATTGGGTACGAGAATACACACTGTCATCTTGACTGTACACTGTGGAACCCATACACCTCTCATGCACACACATGAGCACAAGGTCCTGTGTCTAGCCATACTTTACATGATGCAAATTTTGTTGTGTTCACAGCATCACTGGAGGCACAGTTGTATAGTACTCCATAATTCACTGAGTTGTCTGGTGTCAGACCAATGTGCGCAGTCCCCCAGACTCCCCTGTAAGACACTTCCTGTAATTGTGCTACTGTCACATACAGCTCAGGCAGTATTTTCTTGTGTAAACTGAAGACTGAGAAGGCATGTGAATGTGCAGCTAGGGAAAACTGAACAACAAAATCAAAAGGCTCACATAGTGTGAAGGTTGAAAAAAAGACATACAAGTTAATGTCCACAGCTCCAATAAATATCCACTGTAACAAATTCAACCAGCTGTATTGTTCTAAAACAACACAGTAAAAAACTAGAAGCACTTAACCACTTCTTGCTTTTCATTGTGTTTTAGAAAACAAACAACTGGTTGAATTGCAGTTAATGCTGTACATCCATACTCACTGGGTGTGCATTTGCAAGGCCTGCCCAACAGTCCAGGACCATAATGTATTTTTTTTTCACTTTTGCAGGGGGGCTGCACCGCCCCCTGAAAATTAAATATACCAACTCCAAGATTGCACTACATTGAAGAAGGAGGTAAATACCCACAGCATGCCCACATCTGCGCAAGAACCACCCAGTGGGGTACACACTTACAATGTCACCTGAATTTTGTACTGTGGATAATTATTGGAGCTGTGGACATTTACTTGGTACATCCTTTTTCCACCCTTTACATTATGTGAGCCTTTTGATTTTGTTTTTTTTTTGAGTATTTTCATGTGTGTCCTTCTGAAAATTGTTTGAATACTCCCTTTTTAAAAGGGACACACTGTGTAAGAAAGTAAACATTATGCTTTTTACATTATTATTATGGCTGTTTATGTTTTGTAAAATAGCAATGTAGTTGCACTAAATCTGTCTAACTACCGTAAAGGTAGTTTGTTCCATGTGTATGCTTGTAAAAAAAGTGTATTTATCCACTGTTATTTATATCACTGCTTTATCTTGGCAAGTTTTACATGACAAAGTGAAATGGAATTCCATTCCTGAAAGCTTGCTGGGATTTTATTTCTGTTTTTGAGTACACACGAGTCTACAGACAAGTCAGGTACAAGTGAGTGTAGAGAGGACACTGGTTAGGCCCACTAAATGCCTTTTATGAGTGGCCTAGTTTAAAGTTGGTTAAAGTTCATGCTGAAGATTATGTATGTTACTTGATTACACAACAAGAGAGATTGAGACCATGAAATTCAGGTCTGCAGAATACAACTTGTTCATAATGTTTTCACTTCTTGTTCAGATCTAATTATCTTCTTCAGTCATCTATGTATAGCAGGCACACTCCCTTGGTAAGGACTGGATAAGCCTGTTTGCGCTTTAAAGCAGTACTTATCCACAGTCATCACCAGCAGGCCTACTACTTACAATATTCATCCACATCCCTTCTGAGGTAATCAACACATGCCAGATTTTTCAAAATAACTGCTGAATGACGTTTACTCTTAAGTTCATATGTATTTAAGCCATCTTAGTCCAGTGGAAGTATATTGTTAGTTTTATACAACTATATACTGTCTGTCATATATTTTGTACTAGCTTTTAGTGTTTATGTCGTGAAGTTTAATGAGATTTTTGTAAGCACATTATTAAAACTGATTCTGAATTTTGAACTAGAGTTGCGTGGTGACCACTTTGGACACGCATGGTGATTTTTGCTGGCACTGCTGCTGCCTAATGTGTGCACCTCCTGCAGTGTGTTACACGTAGGTATGGTCCACTTTATGGGACAATGAAAGGTGTGGCTGCTTAGGCATGTTTTAGCCCTTTGCACAAGTCAGGTAAACTTGGCTCCGTCTGAATCACCTTTGGTGTGACTGAAAGGTAGAAATGTCTCATTGTATTATTATTGCCTATCATTTACTCTGAATTTGTTTCACTTGGTACTGCACTTATTTTATCTAATAATCCCAGTCATCTGTTTCTTTTATAGATGCATTAGTATATATTACATTCTTCCAAGTCTTTTTATGCTGGTAACTTACACTCATGTCAGGACAGCACTACATTATTTATTTATTTATTTATATTTGATGTCTACTTAATTCACCTGTTTTCTTTTCATCATTTACAGTTTCCCCATTTATTTTACAGTTTTGGAATGCTTTAAACTGATTTGTTACTGTTTCTATATACATCGCGGCATTCGATGAGTCAAGTGCTGGATGTATTTTCCAGTTTCCTTCCTTTTTTAATAAAAAGAATAGATGCTTTGTAAACTTTTAATTAAACCACAGACCAAAAAATGTAGATTTTCCAATAGTGATGTTACCATGAGATATGTCCATAGATTTCAATGTGCACCTGTGCTTTGATGTGCCCATTTAAATCTAAGGATGCAGCAGATGCTTTTCCTGGCTCATTTTTTCTTCCGTGACATCAGTGCAAGGAAAATCCAAAGTTTACAATTAATTTTAAATATGAAGATGCCCTCCCAAACACTGATCCTTTCCATCCCCCTCCAGGCCTTCTCAAACCAGACCCAGGGAAAACCGAACACCCAGACTACAGTCTCAGGGTCTGCAGAGATCTAAGCAATGGAGTGCCCCCACCCCTAAAGCAGGGAGTGGTAAGCCACCTCCTTATGGAAAAAGCTCACAATTACTTCCTTACTCCACTCCCCATCCCTGCCCAATTGCTTGTGCCCCTTGGAGGAAAACTTGCCCTTCATGCAAAAATAAGCATTGTAGCCCAGGGGTACAAATTTTATTTCCATATATTGCAAACCCCAAGTGAGTTTACAAACCTTCCTCTAAAGCAGTGGACAGAGGCTCAAAACCAAGTAGCTTCTCTGCTCAATATCAGAGCTATTCAGCCGGTTCCAGTAGAACAGAGGGGACAAGGATTCTACTCCAGACTCTTTCTGGTACCCAGTAAAAAGGGCTCTTGGCGCCCAATCCTAGATCTTTCAGTTCTCAACACCTTCCTGGTGGTACCAAAATTCAAAATGCTTACCCTGTAATAGCTTCTTCTTATGCTAGCCAAGGATGCCTGGTTAGTCACCCTTGTCTTATTAATGTATTAATATTCACAGTGTATTGAAGATTAGAAGGGCCAGGTTATAATATATGATTTATTATTCATGTTCTTTGTAATCATATAACATTACAGTTTGGAGTACCTATGGTATAAAGAATGCCTCAATATTTATTAATTATATTTTTTTAACTATGTATCAAATTGCAAACTTTGTATTTGGTTGTGGGTGCATTCTAAGGTTTACATGTGCAGCCATTTGTATGGTAGAATTTTAGAAGTTTTAGAAGTTCACACACCTATTTATATATTTTTTAGAATGTTAATATTGTATTTATATAGTCTGTATAACATAATATATAGAAATTCAATGTATTAACTGAATTTCAATGGTTTTAATTTAGTATAGGTATTGTTTTTAAGGTTGCGCATATATATATATATATATATATATATATATATATATATATATATATATATATATTAACTTTTTCATATACTAACTCCTTTGTGATACCTTTAAAATTGCAACCTATTTAATTGTATTTATATTAATTTAATTTATTTTGATTTGCTCTAATTAATCAATTAGATGTAAGTCAGATGACTACTGAATAGTATAAATGGGTTAAGTTTCCTCATGCACGCATCTTGATAAAGCCTGGTATCAGCCAGGCGAAAGCGCTTGTTTTAATTTTGCCTGCTAGTTTTTCGCCACTGTTACATATAATAAAGACTCTGTGTTGAAGATATCCCATGGTTGGTTGCCTCTGCTGTGGTCCACATTTCTTCCTGGTTAGTCACCCTAGACTTAGAAGAAACCTATCTGCACATCCCCATAAGGGACTCATGCAGGAAGTATCTACGTTTCAGGGCAGGATCTATGCATTATCAATTCTCTGCACTTCCCTTTGACTTATCTGCTGCGCCCAGAGTTTTCGCAAAATGCCTGGCTCCAGCCATTGCATACCCGTACGTGGATGACTGCCTGATTCAGGCAGACAGTCAGGAATTGATGTTGCAGCACCTGACATTTGTAAAACACCTTTTCACTTCCTTGGGATACACCATCAACGAAAAGAAATCAAAACTGGTACCCAGTCAAAAATTTGTATTCCTGGGAGCAAGCTTGGATACAACATCCCAGATGGCATTCCTCACTTCAGAAAAACAAGTCTGTCTGACAGCCTGTGTCAAACAAATGGCCACCAGAACCCAGCTATCCACAAGAAAAATACTGCAGGCCCTAGGGTTCATGGCCTCATGTATACTGCTAATTCTATATGCAAGACTGCATATGAGGAAACTTCAATGGTACTTAAAAAGTCTTTGGTGCCAACATTCTCAGGACCTGGAAACAGTCATTCCTATCATACCCTGTCTATGGACAGATTTCCTTTGGTGGGCAGAAGCATGCAACCACAAGGGACTGCCCTTTTCTCAACCCCACACCACCCGGAACCTAAACACAGATGCATCAGCCTATTCCTGGGGAGCACACATGGATTACAAAGGCATTCAGGGCCACTGGAGCCCAAGTCAAATTCATCTGCATATCAACCAAAAAGAGAGGCAAGCTGTGCAGAACACCCAGCTTTCAGATCCCTTCTTCTTCCAGGACAACTGCTAATAAAAACAGACAACACCACAGTTATGTGGTACATCAACAAGCAGGGTGGAACCCACTCCTACCCACTCTGCAGGTTAGCCATGGCCCTGTGGCACACGGCCTTGGACATACAAGTCCATCTGTAAGCTCAATTCCTGCCAGGCAAAAAAAAACTTGCTGGTAGACGACTTAAGCAGAAATCTCCTAGACCCACATGAGTGGCAATTGGAGCCCAGCACCTTCAACCTTCTGATTCAGAAATGGGAGACCCCAGAGGTGGATTTCTTTGCTCCCCCTACAACCACCAGTTCAGCAAATTCTGCAGCAGAAATCCTCACTGCAGGGCCTGGAAAGTGGATGCCTATCTTTTCAGTGGGCAAATCTCTCAATCTATGCCTTTCCCCCTCTGTCCATTCTCTCAAGAGCATTGCTCAAGATAAGCAGGACAGACCAAAGACAATTCTGATTGATCTGGACTGGCCACACCAGCACTGGTACCCACTCCTGAGCAGCCTGTCACCAGTGCCACCCTGGCACCTACACCAGAATCCAACCCTGCTCTCTCAGCAGGAGGGACAGATTTTGCATCCACAACTGCAAACCCTAAATCTTGCAGCCTGGCTTATTCCTTGATTTCTTCCCCAGCAGCCCTAAGCAAACAGGTGCTGGACATCATTCTTGAAGTCAGAAGACCCAGTACAAGAAAATCCTATACTGATAAGTGGAAAAGGTTCTGCTCCTGGATTCAGTCTAAAGGAGAGGACACAGCACTGCCCTCTCTGCCTCTAATCCTGGATTACTTGCAGATCTACTCCACAAAGGCCTGTCCTTCTCCTCCATTAAGATACACGCCTAAGCCGTTTCAGCTCATTACAACACTGAGCCACCTCTCTTCTTGCACCCCCTTATCAAACAGTTAGAGAGGCAAACGACTTAAGACCACCAAGGAGAGCTCCCACCCCTGCTTGGGACCTTAACTTTGTACTGGAAAAGCTCACGCTTCCCCCCTTTGAACCTGCTGCATCAGCTGAGTTAAACTTCCTCTCTTGGAAAACAGCTTTGCTTCTGGCCATAACTTCAGCTAGAAGAGTGTCTGAGCTACAAGCACTCATGGCTGTGGAACCCGTCATTATTTTCCATGCTGACAGGGTTTCCCTCAGGGCTAACCCATCCTTTATGCCTAAAGTGGTGTTCAGTGTGGCTCTCAACTAACCCATCTGTTTGCCAACTTTCTTCCCTAATCCTCAAAATAAAGGAGAAAGGATCATGCTCTCCTTGGACGTGCACAGACAGCTCAGATTCTAAATTGATAGGACTAAGCCCTTCAGAAAATCAGACCAGTTATTAGTCAGCTTTGCAACAAGGGCAGAGGGCAAGGCCATTTCTAAACAAACAATTTCCAAATGGATAGCACACTGCATCCATTTCTGCTACAAGCACCGTGGGAAACCAACCTCTCCGGGGGTCAGAACACATTCCACTAAGGCAACATCTACCTCTACAGCATTTCTCAGGCGAGTCCCTACCAGGGACATCCTGGAAGCTGCTACCTGGAGTTTTATACACACCTTCACCAAGCATTACCACCTGACTATCTTTTCCAAATCCAGGGCAGGTTTTGCAACAGCAGTCTTGCAAGGCATACTAGCCAGCACTAATTTTTCTTGACTGCCTCCACCCTTCTTCAGATTGGGGAATCCACCCAAGTGTGATGACTGCAACAGTGAAACAAGAAGAACATAGTACAGTTGTGTACACTTACCATAAATGTAGATGTTTGAGTGTATTCACTGTTGCAGTCCTGGATGTCCTTCAAGGATGCATCTGCAGTCATAACATATGGGTTGTCCTGCCTCAGGCAGCCCTTCGGTCGGCCAGATTCCAAAGTCTGGGTCTGGCCTCGGCTGATGTCGCACTTTCCCCGACGTCAGAGCGTCTGGGGTATAAAAGCATCAGCCAACGCCATTTTCCTCAGTCTTTCTTGCCGCGCGGTGCCCGAAGCAGAAGCTGTTCGCAAGTGCCGGTCGGTCAGATCCAGTGAATTCAGCTACCGAAGACTTCGAAAAAGCTAAGTACCCCGTTGGGGACTCTTTCTTGCCTCAGCCGATGTCAGACAAAGTAAATAATTGTTTAACTTGTGGGAAACAAATACCTCATAAGGATTTCCATTCCTACTGCCTTCCTTGCTTAGGCCCAGACCATGACGTATCGGCCTGTTCTGCCTGTGCTTCCTTCAACCGACGAACTCTTAGACGTCGGTCGGAGTTTGCAGAGGAATTTTTTGGGGCCACTTTTGCATATAAAATGCCGTCGGAGACTCCGACTTCACATTTGGTGAAAAAACGGAAGGACAAGGACCGACACTCGCGGCCCGCAGTTTCGGCTGAAACCACGGTAAGGCCTACCGCGAGTGTCTCGGTTTCGGCTGAAACCGAGTCCTCGGAGATTCCTTCTTCCGAAACCATTCAACCGACCACCGCGGCCCAGGAGGCCCCGGCTGAGTCAGCTACCGAGCTACCTACCGAAACCAGTGTCCAGGAAATGTCCAACACCATACTTTTGGACATTTCTACTCCTGCACGTGGGGCAGCTAGGCCCCCTGCTTCCATGTCCATTAAGGCTTTTTCTAGGGCTAAGGCTGCTAAACTTTCTAAAGCTTTGCCTCCCAAGACTACCTCCCAGAGGCCTTCCTCTAGTTCTCAGATCCTCAGCCTTGCAGAGGACCTTATTTCTTTGATTAGAGGTTCGCAACCTCACCCTGAAAGGGCCTCTCACCCCCCACCTGACAAAAGGCCCAGGACTGACCCCTCTGACCCACACTTTTCTGATGAGTCCACGGATGGATCTGAGTTGTCAGACCACCAGGAGGGGGCTTATTCGCCCTATGAGGATTCTGATGCTGAAGAATCTATCCCTTCGGCCTCCCCTCCTGAAGAGTTTTCTTTTGGTGAGACTTTACACTCCATGAGAGAGCATTTTCAATGGCAAGGTCAGGAATTCTCTGATTCTAGAAAAAGATTAAGGACCTCTTTACATTTACCTCAACATAGGCCCTTAGCTATACCTCCTGTTTTGAATGTAATTGATGATGTGTACAGTGATGTCAGCTCAGCCCCTGATACTCTCCCTCCGGCCCCTGCCAAACCTGATAGATACTACAGGGTCCCGGATTCACATTTCCATTTGTATAAAGCCCATTTTGCAGACCCAGAAACTATTTCTCAGGGCCCTAAAGGGGTTGCGGCCGCCACTGCCAAAAATCCTCTACCCTCTGAAAGAGAGTCTAGAGCTTTAGAGAGATGGGGAAAGAAGGTATATACTTCTGCAACTCTTTCCATCAGGGCATTAAATTGTCAATTTCATATGATACAGTACCAAGAGTATTTGTTAGATGAACTGCATAAGAAACTTTCTTCTCCTGAACCCCTTGACCGTAAATCCCTTCAGGATTTGGTACACAACTCACAGCAGGTTAGTAATCATTGCTTAAAATGTGGCTATGATGCATTGGAGGCTTCATTTAGGTCAGCTATGACTGGGGCAGTTATTCGTAGGCATGCCTGGCTGAAGGAACAATCTTTGCCAGACCATGTTAAAGCTAAACTCCTGGATGCTCCAATGGAGAAACAAAATTTATTTGGCTCCTCTGCTCAGGAGGTCTTAAAAAAGTTTGAAGAAAAGGCAAAATCTGTGCAGACAGTTAAGGATTTCCTGCAAGTACAACCTCCGAGATTCAGCAGAAACTGGCCTACTAAGAATTGGTCCTTTCCAGACTCGGACAGAGCCCAGAGAGGCAGGAACAGACGCCCCAGAGGCAGAGGCCAATCGAAGGGCTCCTACAGAGGCCATCAGTGGCAGCCTGCCAACCAGAGGAGTAGTGCAACAGCAGCAGCAACAACAACTACTACACCAGGACAGGCTCAATGACTTTATTCTGATTCCGCCTACCAGGGCTCAACTGGAAGCACCCTTGGGTGGAAAGCTTGCTTTATTCTCAAAAAACTGGCATTATATTACAAGGGACACATGGACACTGCAAATAATAGACAAAGGATACAGGTTCCACTTCCACACTTTGCCAAAAAGAAATGGAATGCCCAGCCTACCACCAAATCAGAGGGCAGAGGCTTTAAAGCAGATCAACAACTTGCTTCAAATGAAAGCTATAGAAAAGGTACCACTTTCAGAACAAGGCCAAGGATTTTACTCCAGACTATTCCTTGTACCAAGAAAAGAAAATCAATGGAGGCCTATTCTCGACCTGTCCACACTCAATGCTTACCTCATTGTGCCAAAATTCAAGATGCTGACCCTACAGCAAATTCTTCCCATGTTGGGCAAGGAGTCTTGGCTGGTGACTCTAGATCTCAAGGAGGCATACCTGCACGTCCCTATTCGACCAAGTTGCAGAAGACACCTCAGATTTCTTGCAGGATCAGAGCATTATCAATTCTCAGCATTGCCCTTTGGCTTATCTACTGCACCCAGAGTATTCACGAAATGCCTGGCATCAGTAATTGCACACTGCAGACTACAGGGGATTCAAATCTACCCATATCTGAACGACTGCCTTATACAAGCGGACAACAAGGGAAATTTGATAAAGGACTTGGCCTATGCCATCCACCTGCTACAGGCCTTGGGATACACAGTCAACATCCAAAAGTCTAGACTTGTTCCATCCCAAAGGATAACCTTTTTGGGTGCAGATCTGGACACAACCACCCAAATGGCCTTTCTCACAGAAGAAAAACAAAAACAACTTCCGGATTACTTCATGATTCTGACAAGACAAACTTAGCTTACTGCAAGGAAAATCCTGCAGGCCCTGGGTTACATGGCATCCTGCTTACTTCTGATTCCGCAGGCCAGGCTACACATGAGAAAATTACAATGGTACCTAAGGAGTGTATGGTCTCAACACAGTCACAGTTTAGAAACCTTGATACCAATCATTCCATGCCTTCAAAAGGAATTCCTGTGGTGGGCTCAGGCCTGCCAGTCCAACAGAGGGTTGCCTTTCAACAAACCAAAAACAAAACAAACCATCACCACGGATGCTTCAGACCGAGGATGGGGAGCACACATGGAGGGCAAATGTATCCAAGGCCTATGGTCTCAAGGGCAGCTACGCATGCACATAAACCAAAAGGAAATGCTGGCAGTGATGCATGCAATCGAGGCTTTCAAACCCTTCCTTCATCAAGGCCACCTGTTAATAAGGACAGACAACACCACGGTCATGTGGTACATAAACAAGCAGGGAGGCACACACTCCTACCCTCTATGCCGGCTGGCCATGAATCTATGGGAATTATGCCTAAAACTCAGTATCCAACTACAGTCCCAGTTCATGCCAGGAAAAGAGAACACACTGGCAGACAGCTTAAGCAGAACCACCATGGATACACACGAATGGATGTTGCACCCAGACATCTTCCAACTCATAGCAAAGACATGGGGAATGCCGGAGATAGATCTGTTCGTCTCCCCCCTCAACCATCAACTGAAGACATTCTGCTCAAGGACATACCACCCACAAGCTTGGAGGGTGGACTCTCTCTCTTTCAGCTGGAAGGCTCTAAAAGTATATGCCTTCCCACCTCTCCCATTAATGTACAAGGTTCTACTGAAGATCAGGGAGGAACAGCCAAGAGTGATTCTGATAGCTCCAGACTGGCCAAGGCAACACTGGTATCCACTATTGAGGACCATGTCACAGGCAAAACCATGGCCTCTCCCCCTATGGCCTCTTCTTCTGACGCAGAACAATTACAAAATCATGCATCCCAACTTGAAAACATTGCAGCTAACTGCCTGGAAAATCCCTTAAATCCCAATCAAAATGTTTTATCACAGAGGGTGAGAAACATTATCATGGAAGCTCGCCGCCCTTCCACAAGGAAGACATACTCAGCTAAATGGAAAAGATTCCTCCTTTGGAACACATCAAAAGGCTCGGATGTGACAGTGGCAAGCATGACACATATTCTGGAATACTTAGCAGAATTGTTCCACAATGGCCTGTCCTATTCCTCCATTAAGATTCATGCCTCAGCAATTTCAGCAGAATACAATGTGGATCCACCTATCTTCTCACACCCTCTCCTCAGGCAATTTCTGAGAGGGATCAAAAATATTAAACCTCCAAGAAAACCTCCTCTACCCGCTTGGGATCTCAACTTTGTATTGGAGAAACTAACACTTCCTCCTTTTGAACCAGCAGCATCAGCGGATCTACAGTTCCTGTCTTGGAAAACTGCATTCCTTCTGGCAATAACTTCAGCAAGAAGAGTATCTGAGTTACAAGCATTAATGGCAGTACAGCCATTTCTTATCTTCCATCAGGACAGAGTCTCACTAAGAACCAATCCTACTTTTATGCCAAAGGTGGTATCTAGGGTATCCTTGAACCAAGCTATTCACTTGCCTACATTCTTCCCAAATCCACAGAATAGAGGGGAAAAACTTCTGCACACCCTGGATATACACAGACAACTACGCTACTACTTGGACAGAACTAAAAGTAGCAGAAAAACTGACCAACTTTTTGTAGCATATGCTACTGGGGTGCAAGGAAAAGCAATTTCCAAACAGACAATTTCAAAATGGATAGGAAATTGCATTCGTTTTTGTTACTCCTTTCATGGAAAGACAGTTCCTGCAAACATCAGGCCTCATTCCACAAGGGCCACGGCTACCACTACAGCCTTCCTACGAGGGGTGGCTACCAGGGACATTTTAGAAGCTGCTACTTGGAGCTCCGTGCATACATTTGCCAAACATTACAATCTACCTTTATACTTCAGATCCAGAGCAGGTTTTGCTACTGCAGTCCTGCAGGGGATCTTAACTACACCATCCTTCTCTTAGTACCTCCTCCCCCAGATTGGCTATGGTATTCTACCCATATGTTATGACTGCAGATGCATCCTTGAAGGACATAGTACAGTTTTGTACCTACCATAAATGTAGATGTCTGATAGGTATGCATCTGCAGTCAGGATTACCCTCCCTCCTACCCCTCTGTGGTACTCCTAGGGTGCTTACCCCTCTTTTAGCTAGCTGGGGGAATCTATTATGGTGTATTTGTTTGTATATACATATATATATTTATTTATAATTTTGCAAATATTTGGAACTTTATTGCATTTATCCAAATTTAGCCTTCCTAGAGGGCACCTAGCATCCGGGGCAAGAAAAACTGAGGAAAATGGCGTTGGCTGATGCTTTTATACCCCAGATGCTCTGACATCTGGGAAAGTGCGACATCAGCCGAGGCCATACCCAGACTTTGGAATCCGGCCGACCGAAGGGTTGCCTGAGGCAGGACAACCCATATGTTATGACTGCAGATGCATACCTATCGGACATCTACATTTATGGTAGGTACAAAACTGTACTTTTCCCTCCCTCCAGCCCCCTGTTTTTTCTCGCTCTCTCTCTCCTCTCTATGGCTATTACTCACCCCTTTCAGGGGTATTGGTATTTACTTTTTACTGGTGGTGTTTTCCCCACCATAACTTATCTCCCTATTTGGGGGGCTCCTGACATTTGGGACAAGAAAAACTGATATAATGGCGTCGGCTGCCTGTTTTTATGCCCCTGACGACCTGACGTCAGTCCTGGAGTGACAGCATCCGGCACAGAAATGCTAAGTCTCTGGTATTCGGGCCAACTGAGGGCTACCTGCAGGCAGATAACCCAAGTGCGATGACTACAACAGTGATTACCCACAAACATCTACATTTATGGTAAGTGTACACAACTGTACTTTCACCATTTACATTTATTTAGTAACTCGTACGTCTCCAGAGATGTGGACGCTTGTTTGAAATGTGAGAACATAACTTGAATTTGTCAAAAAGGTCAGAATGCAGTCACTGTGGAAGTTCAGTATAAACCTCGAGATCTCTACTATCCTTGCCCAGTCAGGTTAAAAGTGTGTTGTTGCTTTGTACTCAGTGACAGGAAAAATTAATATAACAGGAGCATCAGCTAATGAAGATATTTCACAAGCTTCATTGTGTACAATCAAATAAATGACACAAGAACACCAGATTTTTAAAATGGTTTTATCTGGAATGGTTATCTGCCAGTCTTATGTTATTAGCCAAACAAAATCTGCAAAAGGAGAACAGCGGTACTGTAAATTAACACTTAAGTCAACATTTGTTGAATCTCATCATATTTTAAAGTTACTGTACTCTTTCCAAATTGCTGCAGAATGAATAATTATAGTATTGTACCATAAAACAGAGATGAGTGTTGTGCCAAGCATGTAAGAATTTGTGGAGGGTTTTGATCAGCAATGTTGTAAGAAAAATAGAGGAAAGGTGATGCACTTAAAAAAGAGCAATTATGTGACTTAAATTTGTTGCTGGTGTTACATGAAGCAGAAAACATAAAAATGCTTTGAACATCAAAACATTTTTTTTGGATTGGGATGTCATTTTTTCCATCAGGCATTTGTGAAGGTTTAAGTGAAATACATTGCATATGTGGAATTTGAAAGTGCTGCTTTTTATGTTGATTTTATAGTTTTAAAAAGCTATGACATTAATTGACATATCCACTGAGGACTGTTGTTTGGAAATGTTTGCTCTACCAATTTTGGCTGCTTAAACTTCAGTATAGACCCTGCAGAAAGGAGCTGCTCAGATAAGAAAAGAATAACAAACATTGCTGTTTAGCCTTTCAGGTACGTCTGTTTCTTGGACTTCAATATGTGATGTATAGTTCAGCACAATGTTACTATATATTGGTACTGCTATATGGTTAGATAATGTTTTATATTCATTCAGTTCTTTGTGGTACTTTTCAAAAAATGGTCTTTTAACATTATATAGTTTGTGTTTATTTCTATATCATCTCTAAAGGTGCAACAAACAGATCTGTTTTGAGAATGAGAGCAGTAAACTCCATATCATTAACGTCATCCATGGCTTATGATGTATTAAAAGCTGAATTAATGTAAAACACCATTTTTATTATGATTTATTGATCAATTTAAAATGTGGTGATACATAGCCATTTTACGAAGTTAGTATTTTGACAGAACTGTGTTAGAGTAATCCACTGTCTTAAAATCCAATGCAGTTTGCTCCACTTGCCCTGAATGCTTCAAAAATGTAATCAGTGTAACTGTTATTATACAATGACTCCCTGTTAGTATTCTGAAACGTGCACGCTGATTGGCCAGCCCAACCAGCGTGCCCATAATAAATCCTAAAAAAAACACAGTGGGTGTGAGTGGTAACCCAAGAACCATAAAACAAAAAAAAAACACTCAAAAGAGCACCAAACCAACAGCAGAGAAGAATAAAATCCAGATGAATAAAAGGATTTAATAACAGTTTCCACACAAACGATGAATGATCCAGCAAATAAGCACACAAAGCACAGTAAAAAGCAATTTAGACCCATTGTAAGTCCGACTTATACTAATGGAAAAAGGTTCGGTCACCTGGACTTTTTCCATTAGTATAAGTGTTGATTTTTTTGTGTGTAGCAACAGAGAACGGAAGAGCTCCATTGCTGTAATCTCGCTATGTTAAATGAGTTTAACATAGCTAGCGAGATATCTTTAAAAAAAAAAAAAGCAACGGGGATTTTCCTTTTTCCATTGCTTTTTGTAAAGATATCTTGCTATGTTAAACTCGTTTGACATAGCGAGACAGCTTTAGAAAAGAAACAGAGATCTTCCTTTCTCCATTGCTTTTTTTTTAATATCTCGCTATGTTAGACTCATTTAATGTAGCGAGACAGTTTTAAAAAAGAAACCGAGATCTTCCTTTCTCCATTGCTTCCTCTACACACAGCTCTGATGTACTGTGTAAGCATATGCATGCACAGTACATCAGAACTGTCCCAGGATACCGGACAGGTGCAGAAGTGCAGCACAGAGGCATTATACAATGCCATTATTTAAGAAAAGTAAGTATTTTTTTTCTTAAATAATGTTATTATATAATAGCAATAACCCACTTCTGGGTGCGGGTAATGCTGGATTTACCCACGGTTGTCTTTGGTCACTTGGGCTTCGCCCTCGTGACCAAACCACACCAACCGTGGGTAAATACAGCATTACCCACACCCAGGCGTAGTTTATTGCTTAAATAACTGTTATCAGTTTGGGGATTTTTATTCATAATTTTGCCATTTTGAATTGTTATAATTCATTAATTATTATGTTATTGCAAGAAAGGTTATGTAAACATTTTTAATAAATATGTATTTGGAGAAAAAAAGTGCAATCAGTCAAGCACCACTGTTATTACAGTTTTGTAGGTTAATTCAATTTGTGGTGATGCTAATGTAATAAAATGGAAATACTTTGTACTATATTGTATTAGAATACTTTACCATGTACATTGTATATGTTGTATTTACTAAAATTTTTTTTAGTCACTTCCTTTTGTTGGCTTTGGCTTGTCTATTGATAAGCTTAAAGAGCCAAGCCGGACATCTGGGTTGACTTTAACTTGTTTTTTCTTTAGAAATCCCAGGTTTTCCCACCTCTGCGGGTAAATAGCATGGCACTACCAAATTTGATTTTATAAACTAGGTTGTGTTAAAGTGGAATGCAGGGTAGAAGATCACATGTGATGCATTTAGTCACAAACTGAGGGATGACACTGCAGTTTGTTCTGGCAGAATTAGCACTGTGAGCAGGAATGTGACAAGAAGTGGCCAATACTGGCATGTTTGCCTTGGTCTGAGGGAGCTGGCTCAGTCTTTTGCAGTACAGTGAGAACTGTAGCATGCAACATATGGTCAAAGGCATGTTTTGAGAAGAGTATAATAAACATCATACAAGCATTGGGAGAGAAGACCTAACTGCCACTTACACATGTGAGTGTTTATCTCATCCATCAGGACTGAGAATCAGGACAGTATGCAGCAAACCACCGATGGCTGTTTGGATGTCTTTCTCGTGTGATGCAATCTTGCACCAAGTGGGAAGGGGTAGGTGGACTAGATCATGGAAGGGCTGATGGTTGGCAAGGAGGAGTGAAAAGAAATAGAACCAGGATTGTCTTCCTGGGGGCTCTCCTGGATTCCTCTCTACAAAAGACCTTCTTACCTCCAGACAACATGTCTTTCCTGACACAGTACTTCCGAAAGATTGCAGAGATACAATTCCTCACAGCAAGAGAATTCCTCAGAGCATTGAGCTCCATGGCATTCTGCATCCTCATGGTTCCTCTGGCAAGGTTACACATGAGGAAACTCCAGTGGTACCTCAAAAATGTGTGGTGCCAGCATGCACAGCCCCTCTCAACCAAGATAAAGCTGAATCCTTGCCTTAAGGAGGAATTTGCATGGTGTGTATGAGCTTGTGTTCAGAACCAGGGCCTTCTTTTCAGGTTCACCCCCCAAGAGAAAACCCTCACTGCAGATGCCTCGGAGACAGCCTGGGGAGCCCATTTCAATTACTTCCAGATCAAGCAGAAGTGGGAAAATCAGTCCAGAGGCAAACATACAAACTTGTAAGAACTTATGGCAGCTCAAAAACGCCTGGTAGCATTCAGAAAAAAATGGAAACCAGGAGTTCTTTTAGTAAAAACGGACAATACCACAGTCATGTGGTACATAAACAAGGGGGTACTCACTCCTACCCTGTCTGCCACCTAACAGTGCAGGTTTGGGAGACTGCTGGTATTATGCCTAATGGCGCAATACTTGCCAGGTGCATAAACCTTCTAGTGGATCACCACAGCAGAAATCTGATGGACCCCCACAAATGGCAACTGCATCAGGAAACATTTCTCAGCATAGCCAAGAAATAGGACATTCCCCAAGTAGGCTTTTCACCACCAGGGAAAATATTCAACTGAAAAATTCTACTCCAGGAGCAACCTTCCCTCAGTCTGGAAGACAGATGCATTCTTTTTCCCTTGAACTCACTTTTTCATCTATGCATCTCCCTTTTTCTTCTGCTTTCCTGAATGCTTCTAAAAGTAAGGGGAAAGGGGCCAAGTGTAATACTAATAGCCCCATGGCTCCAGATTGGCCCAGACAACACTGTTATCTTCTGCTTCTCGACTTATCCAATAAGAGACCATGGCAGTTACCTCAGAAAGTGGACCTTCTGAATCAGGACAAGGGAAAGATTGTGCATCCCAACCTGCAGACACTCAAACTTTTAGCCTGGATAATTTCACAGCATCCTGGATGACTCCTGTGCTAAGTAAGCAGGTTCAAGACATTCTTAGAGGCCAGAAGGCCCAGTACTAGGAAATGTTGCTCAACTAAGTTGAGAAGATTTTCCATTTGGTGTGCACAACAGGAGCACAATCCTCTCTTAGCCAGGATCCCTATCATCCTAGCTTACCTGGCAAATCTTGTTGACAAGGGCTTATCTTACTTCTCCATTAAAATCCATGCCTATGCCATTTCTGCCAATATCCTCTGCTCTACCTCTTGTCTTCTGTCATCCCCTTGTTAAGCAGTTTCATAGAGGAGTAATTCACATCAGGTCACCCAGGAGGCAATCACCTCCTCCATGGGAGCTAACTTTTGTTCTGGACAAACTGACCCTTCCTCCTTTCAAAGCAGTGGCTTCTGTTAACTTACAGTTTCTAACTTGGAAAACTGCCCTTTTGTTGGCTAGAAGAGTCTTTGAGCTGCAGGTTCTCATGGCGGTGGAACCTTTCCTCATCTTCCAACCAGAGTCTGCCTCAGGACTAACCCTTCCTTTATTCCTAAGATGGTGACAGGCACTTCATTAAATCAAGCCATTCACCTGCCCACCTTTCCCAATTCACAAAACTGGTGGAAAGAATTCTTCATTCCTTGGATGTACAAAGGCAGCTTTTTTACTATCTTGACAGAACTAAGACTTTGAGAAAATCAGACCAACTGGTTGTGGCCTTTGCCACCATTTCTGAAGGAAAACCAGTTTCCAAACGGACCATCTTCAAATTGATCCCTCACTATATTTCCTTTTGGTACAGCCCTCATGGTAACAAGCCACCTAATGCTGTCAGGACTCACCCTACTAGGGCTGCTACTGTATATCTAAAAGGGGTACCCACCAAGGACATCCTGGAAGCTGCTACCTAGTCATTTGTGCATACCTTCATCAAATATTACCACTTATCAACGCTTTCCAAGTCCAGAGCAGGATTTGCCATGGTCATTCTGCAGGGCATCCTTTCTTCTTGTTAATCTACCTCCCACCCTCCATCTCAGCTTTGGGAATCATCCGACAAGTTGGGACTGCAACAGCAAAGCATTAAGAACACAATACAGTTGTGTACACTTACCATGAATGTAGATGCTTGAATGTATTCACTGTTGCAGCATTCTTACCCTCACTCCTTCCCCTTTAGACTACAGGGTAGGCTAGAACAAGCTTCTTCTCAATTCCTTAACTTTATGGCCCCTTCAGGGGGCAAAAAAACTGAAATCATGACGTTGGTTGGCTCCCTTTATACCAGAGTGTACTGATTTCGGTCAGGGCATCTGCCAGCTGTTGGAAGAGGGAGATTTATCTCTGGTAGTCAGGTTGGCCAAGGGCATTTGCGGCAGGAAATCCCACAAGGACTGCAACAGTGAATACACTTGAACAGCTACATTTATGGTAAATGTACACAGCTGTACTTTCTGAGGAGAGAAGTCGTCAAGAAGATGGTGGTGGTGGTGAAGTATGAAAAATTACTAAATGCATGTACACATTGACAGAAGTGAAGCGGTGAGGTTACTGTGTATGCTATAAACATATCAGAGGTTAGCCGATGGGGTGTAGTCAATGGGGAAGACAGGACATGTAAATCAGCTGCATGATTCATGTATAATTTAATTCAGTATTTCTACAGGGGTTTGTTTTTCATCCGAAATCAGTACGTTTATTATTACATTACTAATCTGATTTTATGGATACCGCATTCATGAACTGCTGTGGGATTCAGTTGCAAGTGAAAGTCTAAGAGAGGAACACAAAATAATAACAAATCCTAGTAAATCTGAGATACAGTAGCGTCAAGAGAAGAAGGTATACTTGTTTTACTTGTAGCAGAAAACAAAAAAGAACTATGGCATGAGGTTATATAATATGTGGGTTGTACTTCCATCTTATGATAGGAATGCAGACAATCTTGTCAGAATTCTGACCAAAACTTCAGAAATTCTGACAAGAGATGCGTACAGTTCAGCTGTCCCCTTCCCCTGCTCTAATGGCATAGTTCTCTGAAACTGTCCACTTATACTTGGAATTGCTGTACTTACCTAGTTTTTATGCTGTGTACCTGCCATCACGGTCCAGTACAGTACAGCAAAGGTTCTGCCGTAGGTAGTCTTGACTGTGTCCCTCTTCCAATATTTTTTCATCGTTCTCCAGTAAACTCAAAATTAAATTCTTCCTTTTGTCTTTTAAGCAATAAGTTGCAGACACCTGCCAGTCAATTGATTACATGCCTTCATCATAGTTAAAGGTTTTAGTAATTGACCTGTCTGTAATCATTTAAAATTATTAATTCAGCAATTTCTTTTGAGTGTTGTATTTTGTGTGTGTATGTATGTATGTATGTATGTGTGTGTGTGTGTGTGTGTGTGTGTGTGTGTGTGTGTGTGTGTGTGGGGGGGGGGTTATTTAGAAAAATTTGCAATGTTGCAACACTGCACTGAGCATCACAGATGTTTTAGCACAACATGGCAAAATACTGCTTAGTTGTGCATTTGGCCCAGCATAGCTCTGACAAGGCCAGAGAAAGAGCTGTATAGTAGATCTTGGTCACATTAATAGCAGCAATCATGCTGTTGAAGCTGCAGCACTATGGGCAGTCATGATCGATGTAAGGGGCACATTGAGGTCGTGTGCTCAAAGCTGTGCATGTTCACACATGCTGCAACACAACATTGAGGGCAGCTCACAAAGGACAAGCACAGCAAAGAGCAATCACACTTCATGGCATAAATGTGGAAGAATGGAGGAGACCTGGAGAAAGAGCAAGCAGGCAAGCATACACCTAGTTGGGGGAGGAAGGGCATTGTTTTTACAACAAATGCCCATTTCCATTTATGAAGGGTAGCTTACCTCTCAACTGTCCTTGATTTTGATTGAAAGTTTAGCTCTGTCCCTCTTAATCCCATCTAAAAGTGGTGACATTTGGAAAAAATGTGATGAACTGCACTTAATGACAATAATTACAGTTACAGACGTCTTTTATTTCAGAAAATGTATGTTCACTCATGTTCTGTTATTTTGTCAATGTCTCAAGTTAATAATACTAATATAAGAAAAGTGTCCCTGATTTTTTTTTTTGAATTTGTCCCTGATTGGTTGAGAATTATGGATGGTAGCAAGGAACATGTGGCAATGGAAAGGTGAAATAAGGGAATAGGGTAGACTAACAAACATAAGGAACAGAGAAAGACAGGGGAGGGATGGACACAAAAAGAGTGAAGAGTGGACAGGTGCAGACAGAGGGAGGACAAATGATGATAAGCAGGAGTGGACTGCAGACAAGGTATAGGGTGTGACACATCAGAAATGGTAATGCCATGATGGTGGGTAAGATAGAGTACTGAAGGACTGGGTGACCATCCCAGATGAGAGCCGAACTAAACAGCAGTCCCCTCCATGTCTGACACTATGAGCAGTCCATGCTTTTGGTGGCCTGATGGATAGAGTTGGCCAGTTATGTGACAGTGTAACCACACGCTGACATAGTGGAATAACTAGAAGGTAAAGTAACTTCACAATCGAAGTGGAATCAAAACTTGAATACCCAAAATACAATAAAAACGGTCAAGCGATTTTGTCCTGTTAACGTGGAACTTCTTCAGAACAGCAATTCAATTCATTAATAAACTATTTAAAATAATCATGTGATGTTAAAATCATACAAATTCCACCAATAAAATCCTGACATAAATTTGCTAATCAATTTTTTTGAAATCCAAACCCAAAATACAATGTTTTTATAAAAGGATATTTGAATACAGTTTAAAACTGAAGTGTAAAATATTAAGCAAATCTTATAAATCTAAAGCTCTCTTCTTTAAAATAGGGACTATTGAGGTATATTTGTTAATGGAACAATGGCAGCCCCTGCAGGTACAGCAATTGCAGGACTCCAAAATTCAAATTGTAGTAACAGATAACAGAGAGCCAGCAAACTGTAGCATATAGATATTTATTCACCGGCGGCGCAGTACATTAGTACATGTAGTATAAAACAAAAGTACAGTACATTAGTACACGTATTATAAAACAAAAGTACAGTACATTAGTACACGTATTATAAAACAAAAGTACAGTACATTAGTACACGTATTATAAAACAACAGTACAGTACATTAGTACACGTATTATAAAACAACAGTACATTAATACATGTATTATAAAACAGTGCAGTACATTAGTACACGTATTATAAAACAACAGTGCAGTACATTAGTACACGTATTATAAAACAACAGTATAGTACATTAGTACACGTATTATAAAACAACAGTGCAGTACATTAGTACACATATTATAAAACAACAGTGCAGTACATTAGTACACGTATTATAAAACAAAAGTGCAGTACATTAGTACACGTATTATAAAACAACAGTGCAGTACATTAGTACACGTATTATAAAACTACAGTACATTAGTACACGTATTATAAAACAACAGTGCAGTACATTAGTACACGTATTATAAAACAACAGTGCAGTACATTAGTACATGTATTATAAAACAACAGTGCAGTACATTAGTACACGTATTATAAAACAACAGTGCAGTACATTAGTACACGTATTATAAAACAACAGTGCAGTACATTAGTACACGTATTATAAAACAACAGTGCAGTACATTAGTACACGTATTATAAAACAACAGTGCAGTACATTAGTACACGTGTTATAAAACAACAGTGCAGTACATTAGTACACGTATTATAAAACAACAGTGCAGTACATTAGTACACGTATTATAAAACAACAGTGCAGTACATTACTACACGTATTATAAAACAACAGTGCAGTACATTAGTACACGTATTATAAAACAACAGTGCAGTACATTAGTACACGTATTATAAAACAACAGTGCAGTACATTAGTACATGTATTATAAAACAACAGTGCAGTACATTAGTACATGTATTATAAAACAACAGTACAGTACATTAGTACACATGTATTACAAAACAACAGATAGCTACATACTGCACTCACCCTACCACACAGCCTCTCACTTATCCAAAATCAGACCTCTGATATAATATAAACCATACAGTAACCACTGCAATTTGTTGACCTAGAATGAGAAGATGCTGCCTAATGGGTAAAGGTGCTGTTATGCCGTTTTTGAACCACATGCCGTGGTACAAATGTAACATTAGAAAATATTGTAAAAATCACTTTAAATGTCAATTTATTGTTACTTAGAGATAAAGAAAAGACTATAACACAAAAAATGACATACTAGGGGGCAGTCTTCCAACTCGCTTAGCCTATGAATGGTGACATTGGCTGAAACCATCTTTGACTCTTCAGATTCACAGCATGGCATCATTGACACTTGTGAAGTGGTTGGTTGTCTTTCTTGATTCTGTCGATTTGCACTGTCATAATTCGTGATCTACACACACAACTTTACACCGAGCCTTTGCTGGCTCATATAGCATCTGCTCCATTCTCTTCGCCTCTCAACTCTAAAAGTTGAAACCACCAAAACAAAAATATTCATTCCCTGATCTGGAGATCTTGCCCGAACTCCTCACCTCCAGAGCAAGCCAGGTCCATTTCTGTACTCCTCTATGGAAATGCAAAATGAATGAAACAAAAAAAGCCCCTCATTCTGGTTAGTACTCCTCACCTTCATGAGGAAGCCAGGTTGCTTTCTATGCTTCCAAATACTGAGAAGTTAAAAATAAAAAAACATCTCTGTAGCAGATCATTTGCTACATATGCAGCAAACTACAGCCTGTACCAAACATACTGTTTCAATTATTCATTTCCATACCATCATTCAGAAATGCTAGTGCAGAAATGAATACTGGTATTATGCTGCTAATTGATTGGCATGCTCATGAGATGCCAATCGATGCACTACTAATTGATAGGGGGCATGCTCAGGAGATGCGAGACATCTTTCACCTGGGGTGCCTGCCCTCTTTGCCCTTGTCTGGCTATGTCTCTGTTTTCACATCTTAAACACAGATGCACTCTCTCCCTGTCTCACACACACCGCTCAGGACCCCTGCTCCATGGGCATTACAGAATTAACTGCTGCAAACAGAACAGCACAGCACAGGTCCACAGACTTGCACAGTCATGTTAGGGGCTGATAAAACGTCAGCTCCATATGCCATGACTACAGTGGGGCTTTCATTAGCATAATAGAGGTTAATGACTTCATCTGGTAAAGCAGTCCCTTCCATTATCAAGAGCATAGTTGTCTCACTGTGTCCCTGGCTGGTCAGGTTTTACTGTGGCAATGCACTTGTATGAATTGCAGGGCATCCCAAGGTGTATTCTGGAATCCCACAGTGTTTCCCTATCCTACCTGGAATATTGTTTCAGGGAATAGTAATTCTATTACCCTGTTATGCAGACAGTCATCACCATCCTTTGTCGGTAGGGTGCCACACTGCTGCTGTGTTTTCAGGATGTTTTCAACTCCACACTATAACCTGCCTTTCACTGGTTTGCGGGGTTGCTACCTTTTAAACAGGCCAAAGTGATACTTGGGGGTGTGGCCAGTATGCCACTGGTCACACCCTCTACCCATAACATCAACAGAGGAGCACAGGAGTGGTGAAGGAGATGCAGTTATGAGTACAACGGTGTGGAATTATTACAGCATACTGAACTCTGTCACAAAGCCTTTAAATTATGCAGCTATAACAGTAAAAGTGAAGCATTACTGTAAAAATACACATTCCTCATGTTATCTAGCTGCAGCATTAAGAAAACTTTATTGAAAAATATACTAGGCATATTAAATAGTTGAGTGCGCTTATTTAAAAAAGCAAAAAAACTCTAAATTCTAGACATTATACTAACCATAACTATTCTAAAAAGAAAATTTAAAAAATCTACATACTGTGCACTGCAAGCACACTAAAATCAATTATTTATGTTTAAATGTATACTTTGCATTTGACTTGATTTCATGAAGATGTGCCGTTTGCTACAATGTTTGAATAAAACTCACTGTATTTATAGTCATCACTACCTCAGCCTTTAACAAGTCCACACTACAACAATTTCGCACATCTGTCCATTCAGTTTTAACCAAAGAAAAACTCTGTTTGCAAATGGATTGGATGCTGGTATTAATAAAACACTAGCAATTGTCAGCTATAGTTAGGCCTGTCTCTGAAAAGCTTCAGCCACTTTTCTCCTGGTGAGAAGCCTGTGGTACATAATTCCTCGAGAAAGGGCCTGATTGTTACATAGTTCTGGAAAAGTCTGTGTTCGTCTGTGACCTGCAGACCGAGGGTAGTGATCATATTGAGTAAGTTACTGAATACAAAGGGCTCAGTTAAAGATAACTTGGTACAACCAAGTAGTTGTTCTCACTAAAATTGAACCACTGTTCTAAGTACTTAACTGCTGTCTCCCAAGGACATTATGAAGGCTCTCTTCAGCTTGTTGAAGCCATTGCTGTTTAACAAATTCATAAGTGCCCTAAGCTTTTACCAAAGAAAGCATCTTCTGCTGTTGCTGACAGGTCTCTCTAGAGAGAGACCATTATTGAAGATGTCTCCATGGCAGTAAGTGCTGCTTTTTGTAATATACTTATGTGCTCATTGAAATCAAGGAGAACAACACTTGGCGAGTAAGTACAAATAGTACTGGGGCAATGTAGGCAATGTATCCTCACCATGCTCATTATGTGACATGTACTGCCACATCAAGGTGAACAACACTGAGTGACTCCATAGTACTGGGGCAGTGTAAGCAATGTATCTTCACCATGCTCATTATCTGACAACATACTGCCACATCAAGGTGAACAACACTGAGTGACTCCATAGTACTGGGGCAGTGTAGGCAATGTATCCTCACCCTGCTCATTATCTGACACGTACTGCCATGTGAAGGTGAACAACACTGAGCGACTCCATAGTACTGGGGCAGTGTAGGCAATGTATCCTCACCATGCTCATTCTCTGACCAGCACTGCCACACCTGCTGGTGTGTCTGCTCTCCTCCCTATGACAGGAAGTATGAATGGAACACTGTGAGATTTTTTACTTTCTCTTGATCACTGGTAGGAGTGACAGCCACCTTGCTGGTACAAGCCTTAGGAGATTCTCAGGTCCCATGCCACAGAACTCAAATAAGTCTTTTGAGTCTCTGGTCCTTGTGTCAGAACCTGAGAAATGACAGAAAAGTTTAATTACAAAGACTTTCATGGTAGAAGACAGTTGTGCTGCAGTTTTTTGGTTGAGTTAGGAATTATGTGGGCACCACAGTTAACTTTCTGGAGTGATGGACACTTTGCTTTTAGTCTGGTGTATACCTCAGATTTCTTTTGTATAATTGACCCTGACATTATCAGCCCTGTATGCTGAAATGCTGCTCCAGGGCAAGGAGTGCTTTTCCATAATGGTAGAAATCTGTTGTCTTATGGCTGGGAAGATTCATCAACATCTTCACAGAAGTCCCAGAGGCCATTCTCTACCCCTTATTCTGTGGAAAAGTACTGCACAAGTGGACATAATTTTATGTTTCTCAGTTTAAGTTCTACAACTCTTTTATGTTTTAGTATCATGAGAGGAATGGATCCCATTCCTATGTCAAAGTATGATTAAAGTTCACAAAATTGCTATTGTTTCAATCTTTGTTAACCAAAAGGACTCTTCACGGCACCTGCAATTTGCCCAGAATTTACTCCTTATGTAATTCATATGGATTTACTTGTACTAATAGCATATCTATTTACAACTTGAAATTCTTTTTTATGAGCTCCATCACTTCTACTACAATTTGTACCATCTGAGTATCCTTCTTCCATATTGCCCTCATTTCTGCCTGCAAATCCTGATAATTTATGACTTTGTGTCTGTCTGTACACAGTATATTGTAGTCACTGGGTGTGGTGATTTCAATGATCAATGCTACATTTGTCTTCTTTTCGTAGACCACTACATCTGGTTTTTTTGCATCTGTTTTCTGAACTGTTGACAATGGGTGATCCCATGTGATATAAACTTATAATTCTTCGTGGCTAATGTTTCCAGTGCTTCTCGGCTACTTCAATATTGTAATATTTGCACAATCCCCAGTGCAATGGCCTTGCCACATTATTATGCCTTTCATCATATAGGACCACTGCCATTAGTGTATCACACCCAAGAAGATATGTGACTGTTTCCATTTCTGTTTTACAAAACCTACTTTTGTCTGTTTCTCCCACATGATCAATGGACTTTGTAAACCAACAAGTACATTGTCCACTGTCTTGGACCACCAATATTAACGTTTCATCTTTTGGTTTAAATGTATCTCACCTTAACCATTCCTGCCTCAGATCCTGACTGACATGAGGTTGTGCCAGGAGTTTTCTGTGCTTTCAACTATATTTATGTATTTTCCACATTTCTTGCTTTCTCATTCAATCCTTCTCTTATATTCCTTCTTTATTGTCACATTCAGTTGCTGCCTGATTTTTGTCTACTTCTGGTTTGATTTCCATTCCCTCTTGACACCAGGATGCTTCTGCTTAAATAAGCTGGGAAGTCCTCTTAGACTTGTTTTCTTCATGTTTCAAAACTTTCACTATGTTTGGATCTGGCAAAGTCAGCAGATATATATGCATTCCTGCGATTGCATATCTGTACATATAATCAGTTTCGAGGAGGCCCATACCGCCTTCAGAATGAGGAATACATAATTTTGGTATACACTGATTTTTATATATCATTTGTTAAGCGTGACAACCCACCACTGGACCAGTAATCAAGGAGCCTCAGTCCTCACCACTGGCAACAGTGGGGAGCATTCACTGGGAGGATAACAAATACACACACAGTATTTCCACATGCAGCTCTCTCTGCATCAAGTGCGATTTCCCTTAAGAGCACACAGAGACCACAGTCAATCCAGGGTTGGTTTCCCCCTCTTTCTCCAATCCTCAGTAAGACCCCTCACTGGCACAGCTATAGATTTGAGATCTCAGCTGAGTGACCAAGCCAAGACCTCCAGCAACCTCTCTGTCCAACCAGTGCTTCGCTTCCTTGCCCAAGTAGCTGACACACACAGTCTTTGAGGTTTGATTTGCACTCGAACCTACCTGGGAAAGTTTAGCACAGGTTTACTAGCTATGCTCCCTTCTGCCAAGACTATAATGTAGTTACCACTGCCACAAGTCACTCCTTATCAGCTACTTTAGGGCCCTTAACAAAAGGTGTCTAATTTAACTGTGCAATATTAATACTAATACAAATGGTAGTTTGACCAAGATCAAGGCTATTAGGAGTGGCTCACACAGTGTCACCAATTAAATAAGCAAGTACTTTCAAAACTTAAATATCTCTACACAGATCACCCACAATGAAAGGTTTAAATATATGTAATAATAAATAATAAAAGAACAAGACATTACTAATTATATATTCACAGTGACATCAGAGTTCAAAGCCACAGGAAATATTTTGAATAACATTGCAATACAGGCTCACACAAATAAAGAAAAACATCTAAACTAAGTTTTACTATATTCCTTAGTGCATCTAAGAGAGTAATACTGTTCCCTAGAAGCGTTCATTAGAGCAAGGCAGATGTGTGAATGTTTTTTCTTCTTCTTGTTGTCGTCGTCGGGTCCAAGACATAATGCAGAATACTCTGTCTCACTAAGAGATTTCTCACATTAATATATAAAATATTACTGCTGGGATAGCTTGCACAATG
This sequence comes from Protopterus annectens, assembly GCF_019279795.1. Taxonomy (NCBI): domain Eukaryota; kingdom Metazoa; phylum Chordata; order Ceratodontiformes; family Protopteridae; genus Protopterus; species Protopterus annectens. The sequence continues at coordinate 236,130,718 of NC_056745.1, forward strand.
ACATAATTTCTAGTCATCTGACTTCGAGTTCCCAGGCCAAAACCCCCATTGCTAGAAGCTGGCAGCTGGTAGCATTTAGCATCTACCTGTGGAAATATAGAGCCAAGGGCCTTTGCCCAGATCTTTGGCTGATGCCGGAAGTCATAAAACAATTGGATTTCTTCATACGTTTAAAGTAGCAATTAGTTCACTCCAAAGGCAAAACAGAAAGTTTCCTAGTACAGACTTTGTGTCTCTAGTTGCATTGAAAACCCAAGAGATAGCCTCTTTATTGCGTAGCCTGTAAAGTAATTTAATTTCAGATATTTTTCTAAAGTTTGCTGGACTGAGGTTAACCCTCCAGTTTCCTCTGTTAAGCATATACATTTAAACAGTTACAATAGTGCATGTACATTTATGTTCTCTTCCAGTATGGCACCCTGTGGTTACATTTCAAACACAGCACTCTATAAATACCTTTTCAACACACATGTCTATGCAAGGAGTTTGATATAAATGTGACATAACCGTTCTAATACATTTGTAACACAAACATCTTGTATAAATCATTTCAATATTCACCAATGACATATAATTATGTACAAAATTCCAGCTAGCTGTGTTGGCTTTATCTCCTTTTTCACATTAAGCATGAAGCATTTTTCTTGTTTTCCTGTCCCTCTTATCCAGTACCTTTTGGGATGAGTCAGTCACTCCAAAACTGAGTTAGAACAGGAAGAGCAAATTGATTAATAGCTTGAACTTTGTGCCTGTATGTCAGGGTTGTTTTCAGTATTAATTTTAGTTTTCTAAAATATTCCTTACTGAGTTTTGTTCACATTTGTTCAAGTTTTATTGTTGATTCTTCCATCAGTTCCCAAATATTTATACACTTCCCCCTGCTCAAGTTCCTTTTGTATCACATTCCTGTCCCAGACTATTTTCTTGGTGCTGCAGGTTTCCTGCTTTAAATGTTGCTTTAAAACATTTATCAAGACCAAATTACATTCTTATATTATCCACTTCCAGTTGTGTTTTCAGTCCCTCATCTGATGAACTATGCAGTTTTATATCAACCACAAAAGGAAGATTAGAAGTCTTTACATTTGGTAGTTTCCTGAGAGCCAAATTGTAACCATGACCTAATCTAGGGCAAGACAAAGAGTCACCTTGGAATATCCCCATTTGAATTTTTATCCCCGGGATAATGATTTGTCATTTATTATGGTTTAGCTGCAAAGTAGTTTGTCACTGTAATGCAACTGATCAATGTAGAGTGTATCTTACACAGTTTGAAGGCACTGCTTTCTCCATGAATATAGGGTGCTGTCAAATGCTTTTTAGTAATCTATTCATGCCATACTTAGATTTTTTCCTCTTTTTACAATTCTCCATTATGACTTCAACAAAAAAAAAAATCATTTTTTCTATATGACCTTCTTTTGTTTTGCCTTCATTGTGTTTTCTTCTAAATGACTATAAACTCTATTGACAGCAATTCCGTTGTATAGTTTGTTCACTTTGTTGGAAGCATCTAATGATTTGGCAAATGAAATACCTGGTTTTGCAGGTCATGCTGGAGGCATTCCAACAAGTACAGTCCCAGAACATTTTCAATGATGGTTTCTTCCTTGGTCTTTTTGAAGATAGCTTTTTTGCAATGTCTGAGTCGCTGTACAACAGGCTGGCTAAATTTACTGCACAGTCCGAACTAATAATAGGAGACATCATGCTTACCTGCATGGAACAACTAAGAGGCTTCTGCTATGATAATCTTAACTTCTGGTCCTTCAAGGTTTATGTTCCTTCCCCATTTTGTCACTCGGTGACGTTTTTGCTTGCAGAACAGCAGTCTTTTGTTGGTCAGTTGCATCATGTCATGTGACATTACTTCCACCATGAGTGACTAGGAATTGCTTTTTGCAGTAGTGGCAGAATGTTTTCAGGTCATTGCATTTCTCAATGCAGTCGAATTCCATTTTCCAAACATCCCGCCACCTGAACATTCTCTGATTGGCAGTAGATTGTGATGAAGCTGCTGCTGTCTTCATCCTTGGATCTGTACTTACCCGATGTACAACACATTTAGCAGAACTGTGTTAGTAGGATGCAGGAACACAGCAGAACTGGCATGAAAAACACTGACATTTGAAAGAGCTGGTTTGAAAAAAAATAATGGCATTTGGAAGAACTGGCTTGAAAACATGGCATTTGAAAGATTTGGTTTGAAAAAAAAACACTGGCATGAAAAACACAACATTTGAAAGAACTGGCTTGAAAACATGACAGTTGAAAGAAATGGCTTGAAAAAAAAACACTGGCATGAAAAATGTGGCATTTGAAAAAAAATGGCTCGAAGAACACTGGCAAAAAAAAAAAAAAAAAAAAAAAAAAAAAACCTTTTGAAAGAACTGGCTTAAAAACACTGGAATGAAAAACATGGCATATTTGAAAGAAGTTGTTTAAAAAATATTAGACCAAAAAAAATGGCATTTGAAAGAACTGGCTTCAAAAAACATGGCATTTGAAAGAAATGGCTTGAAAGAACACTGGCATTTGAAAGAACTAGCCTGAAAAAAAAACACTGGCATGAAAACCAGAAGAGAAGAAATTAGCACGAGTCTATATTTTCTACAGGCTGGAGAACTGTAGAGTGTCTCTCAGGGTGTAATGAATAATTGGAAGGGATATACCCGTATACTCAGTCTGAGAAATATTGGAATGGATGTACTCGTATACTCAGTCTGTGAAATGAGTATGTCTTTCTTATTGCTTTTCTTACAATGAGGGTTATTGTTGGCAACCCATAGATTCTGTAAAGTCATAAATTGATCAGTCATCTTTTAAAATGTGAACATTGCAATGAAAAGATAAATGGATAGCAAAATATATTCCTAAATACTGGGAGTTTAAGCCGTGCTTGTAAGGATGGACCTACTCACTCTGAACCAAAGTATACCTTTCCAGGATTTCACAGCATCATAACCTTTAGATGTCCTTCCATATCAGTGTTGCAGTATTCTTAACTGAAGGGATCTCCTGTCAAGGATAGCCCAATGTCCAGACAGTACACCAAAGCCTTTAGATTTTATAGGCACAGTATATCACATGTATGCTCCCTATGTAGGGCATAAAGGTGATATACAGAAGCAAATACTCAGAACTCTTTTCTGCCTGTCCAAACGCCATTATTGAGCATCAAGTCGAGTGTCTGTCTACTGTGCTGGTCACCAAGCCATGTTCAGGTAAATGCCCCATTGGGGTTTGTTTTCTAGTTTTGCTCTATATCTTTGTTACTTGTATTCACGTCATCCAAGAAGGAAAAATGTTAGTGTAGGAAACAGATCCCCATAAAGAGCATCATGACCAGTGTCTTTTTTTTTTGTAGGTGCTTCTGACAGCTATACACAGTACTGTCTGTCAAGTATTTGTTCCTTAAAACATCAGTAGTCATTTTTCTTCCCTCTCCATATACCTTGAAAATGAAGATCTTAAGTGTTGGCCCAGGGTGCTATGGCAGAATCCTCCTGTCTTAAGGGATAGCCGTTTCCAAGAAGAAGGCCAAAACGTCTATGCCTAATCTGTTTGCTGTCCATTCTCCAACAGATGTCTCTCTAGAAGCTAGTAAAAGCCCTGAAAACCATCTGATGCTTGCACTGGATTCCTCAGCTACAACCCCACTGGAGGTTGGCATGGATCCATGTTTTCACATATCCTCTGAGGCTTTTCAAATGTCCTCTGGACATTGAGGGGGATTCATGGCTGATTATTTCCAAGGGGCTAGGGCTTCTAAAATCTTAGGTGGGAAGAGATTCCTACTATGCTTATTGAATCCCACTGAGGGTTGCTAGGGGACATATCTTGCTTATTAAAAAACAAAAGACCACGTATATTATCTCAATTGCTAAGGACTACCAGTGTGAGTGGCAGAATTTTACTTATGGCGTGTTCTATGTCTTGATGGCTTAAAGCCTCCACAGGGGGTTATCTGTCCCTGGTTCTTCCTGGTCTTTCACTCCTATTAAGAGGACAAAGGATCTGGATTCCTCTGATGAGGCTTAGATTCTGGGGAGGAATCCTTTTCATACTGCTCTCAAATTCCTTCGCCTCTAAACTATGACTCAGAGGAAGAGGGTGAGGCCAGTTTCCCCCTTGGAAGAATTGTCCTTTGTGGATACTGCTGACTGAGTACTTTAAGTGGGATTGGTCCCAGGTCTCTGATATCAAAAAATGATGATACGAGCTTCTGCAAATAGAGTTTCCTGTGCTGTCTGTGGTTTCCTCCTGCATTGGCAGCACTTTTGGACACTTTTTCTGCCATCTCTGTAGCTCCTGACTGTCAGCCCCCGACCCCTAAGAAACCTGATAGATTCTACAAGTTATCTGGACTGTAAATATGCCCTTCTGATGACTCTTCATTGGATTTGGTCTCAAGTGATAAGCCTTCTTCTAAACTCCTTCCTTCTGATAAGGGTCATACAGCTATTGAGAGGTTGGTTAAAAAAAAAAATATATGCACTGCTGCCCCCTTGTCATTTTGAGCTATTTATGAAACCCCAAATGACGAGGTATGTCTTGGCTGTCCTTCCTTATGTAGTTAAGGTTGCGTCTCGTATGCATGATTCAGAAGGGAAGGCTTCTGCTCTTTCCCCGTGTGGGACCACTTCCCAGGTTGCTCATCCATAGAATGTAGTTATGTTGCTACTCATGCCTCTTACTCTTGGCTTCATTCTCTTTTCAATTTCTCCATATCTTTCGCACTTCTAATGCCATGATGGGAATGGACCCCTTTTCCAAGTCAAAGTATGATTAAAATTCTTGAAATTAGTATTGTTTCAGGCTTTGATGTCAGCCAGAGTTGCTCTTTGCAGCACCCACAATGTGCCCAGTAATGACTCCTCCTGCAATCCGTATGGAGTTACATGTATCACTAAAATAGCTGAATATGATTGTAGCTTCATTTTTATAAGCCTCGTTGCTCCTACTACTATTGGAACTGTCTGGGTATCCTTCTTTCACATTGCTCTCGTTTCTGCCTACCAATCATGGTATTTTATGGCTTTGTGTCTCTCTGTAAGCAAGACAGTGTAGTCACTGGGAGTAGAAGTTTCTGTGATCAGTATTACTTTTGTCTTCTTTTCATGGACCACTGCATCTGGTTTTGTAGCATCTATTTTTGAACTGTTAATGATGGGGGTGACTCCATGTGATATAAACTTCATTTTCTGTAATGCCTTGTGGCTCATGTTTTCAATGTTTCTCAGCTACTTCAATACTTTAATGTTTGGACAGTCCCCAATGCAGCAGTCTTACCACATTATTATGCCTTTCAGTATACAGTCCTTATGCCATTAGTATCTCACAACCAGCAACAAGGTATGAAACTGTTTCCAGTTCTGTTCTACAAAACTTACATTTGTCTGTTTCTCCCACATATTCAATGGACTTTGTAAATCAACTTGAACATAGTCCACTATCTTGGGCCACCAATATTAACCTTTCATCTTTTGGTTTGAATTCACCTCTCCTTAACCATTCCTGCATTCAATCCTGATCAACATGAGGCTTTTCCAGGAGTTTTCTATACTTGCAAGTATATTTGTGAATTTTCCACATTTCTTGCCTTCTCATCTGGTCCTTCACCTTATATTCTTTCATTTGTTTTGTTTTTTGGGGGACATCCAGTTGTTGCCTGATTTTATCTATGTCTCGTTTTATTTCCCTTTCTGCTTGATGCCTATATGCTTCTGCTAGACTAGACCGGGAAGTCCCCTTAGATTTGTTCTCCTCATGTTTCAAAACGTTCACTATGTTTGGGTCTTGTGAGGTCAGCAGATATGTATGCAGCCCCATGTTTGTAGAGCTATACATGTAATCAAGTTCAAGGAGGCCCATACCTTCTTCGGAACAGGGAATATATATATATATTTATTTATTTATTTATTGGCATTTGTTTACTGGGAAAGTCCACTGGGCCAAGAAGAACCAGTTTTATGTGGAGGCCTGGGGAGAAAAGTTCCACAAAGGCAGTTAGTATATCAATTACATAATACTAGAACAGTTTGTATTAACAAGAAGCATAGTCATAGTAGGCATTATAAATGCAATAAAGTACAATATGAAAATGTAGGTGGTACAGAGAAGTAATGTAAAAACACCAGGCATAGAAGTAAATCCAAGGAACATATTCTAGTACACTCCGATATCAGTGTACATTCCAGAGTATACTCGGTTGTGAGTGTGGAAGTGCTTAATATAGGTAGAATTAGATTAACTATCTAATGGTATATGTGTTAGAAGTAGGGAGAGATTAGTACTCTGAGTGAAGAGTGTGAAGAAGTAATAGGAGTCGAGTTTTGGAGGAAGGAAATGGAGGAAAAAGGTGATTTGATGTAGGGAAGAGAGAGTCGAGTCTTGTATATAATCTTGGCATGCACTGATTTTTATAAATCATTTGATGAGCATGAAACATCCTTCATTTTCCTATATAATGTAGCCAACCCCTTTTGGGGCCAGTCAATCACTCTAAAACTGCAAGTTAGGACAAGAAGAGCAAATTGGTTTATAGCTTGAACTTTGTTCCTAGATGTCAGTGCTGTTTTCAGGATTAATTCAAGTCTTCTAAAATATTCCTTACTGAGGTTTATTCGCATTTGTTCATGTTTTATTGTTGATCCTTCATCAAATCCCATATATTTATACACTCCCTCTTGCTCAAGTTCTATTATATCACATTGTTGTCCCAAACTGATGGTTTCTTAGTGGCTTCATCTTCAGACCTTGTCAAATGATACTAAAGCCAAACTCTTGGATGCTCCTCAGGGTAACAAAAAGCTTTTTGGAACAGCTGCTGCTGACCTGTTCAAGTCCTCCAGGATAAGTGTAAGGCCTTTCAAAAACTGAAGCATATTTCTATCTCCTCTATACCCAAATTCGATTGCAATTACCCTTCTAAATTTGCCTTTGTTTGCAGGCAGATTTGTCAGCCTCACAAAGGTAAGAAGGGGGTCCAGGCATATTCCTCCTGCTAAGTCCACTCTGATTCCTCCCTCTCAGAAGCCTTCCTTTCAGGACATGACTATTTCTGTTAGACATTTTGCCTCCTCTTCTCCTCATTTTGCCTCCTCTTCTCCTCAGCCAGGCCCCCTTGTGTCTCCACCTTTCTCAGCCTCCCAAATTGTCAGTAGATCACCTCAGACTCTTCAGTGCTCTCATTTGTCAGAGCTATTTCATGATGTGGAAATCCACCCCACCCCCTATTTCAGGCATTCTGCAGCCTCCCACAGGCCAACTCTCTTTTCTCAGATGTTTTGCAGTCCCTTTTGGATCAGGACACCATTCCTCTTGTTCCACTAACCCAATAGGAAGAGGTTTTTACTCTAGGATGTTTTTTGTTCCTTGTAAGGTGGGGATTTGGAGACTAATTCTGGGCCACTCTCTCCTGAACACTTTTCTCAAGGTGTCTTCTTTCAGCATGCTGTCTCTTCAGACTTTGTTTTCTCTTCTTCTTCCCCAGGTCTTCCTGGTCTCTGTAGACCTGAAGGATGAATACCTTCACATCCCTATTCACCTCTGTTCAGGAAGTGGTTGTTTCTCTGTTTCTTCCTCACAGTTTTAGTTCTCTGCTTTGCCCTTTGGCCCTTCTGCTGCCTCGAAGGTATTCACCAAATATCTGGCTCCCATCATTGCCTTTTGCAGGCTTCAAAGGATACAGATGTTTCCTTACGTTGATGACCTGCTCATTCAGGCTCCTTCTCCCAGCAAACTTCTACAAGATCTTCACTTTACCGCTTGTCTTTTACAAAGTCTGGAGTTCACCATCAGTCTCAAGAAGTCTGTTTATGCCTTCCTGGGATCATATTTTTCTCTGTTGCAGGATTCAGATCATTCCCATGTTGGCCTCCCTTCCTCTTTTCAAGGTTTTGACTTTGACATGGTTCTTCCAGTCTGTTCCTTTCTCTGTCCGCTGTCATGGTGAGGGAATTTCTCAGGATTCTGGGGTTTATGGCATCTACCATTCCCATGCTTCCTGTGGCCAGACTCCATATGAAGAAGCTTCAGTGGTATCTCAAATCAGTGTGGCTTCAACACTGCCACTCTCATAGGGTCCCTTGTTGCTTTGCTTCCCCGTTTCAAACTCAAGCTCCAGTGGTTGACTCAGCAAATTTCTTTCAATCTGGGACTGCCATTTCATGCTCTAGTTCCTACTCATGAACTGTTCATGGATACCTTAGACCTGGAGTAGGGCATTTCTTGTGACACTCTGAAGGTTCAGGGTCTCTGACCTTTTCATCAGAGGTCAGACCATATAAACGTATAAGAAATGATGGCACTGATTCTGGCTCTACAGGCATTTCCTTCCCTTTTTCTTCCTGGTCTCCTGAAAATCTTCATGGACAATACCACCATGATGTGCTATATCAACAAGCAGGGAGGAACAATATCTTATCTCCTTTACAGAGTGACTTTTCAGGTTGAAATCTCGCTGTCCGTTATCAAGTGACTCTTCAGGTAGTTTACATTCCTTCAGAGCACAGTCTAGTAGCAGACTGTCTGAGCAGGTCCAGAACACAGGCTCATGAACAGATGTTTCACAGGGATGTGATCCTGGACATTACGGGTAGATCTTTTTGCCTCTGTGCATAGTCAACTTCCTCTACTCTGTTCGAGAGCACCAAGTCCTTTGACTTTGAAATTGGGAGCCCTGTCTTTTCCTTGGAAGAGAATGTTTCTCTATGCCTTTACTCTGCTGCCAGGACTTCTGCACATAAGCAAAGGTCTCCCAAATTCTTGCTGGTAACTCTCTTTTGGTTCAGACAGCACTGTTTCCCACTTCTTTTTCATCTTGCCAAGGGCAGTCACCACAAGTTACGTAACGGGGAGGATCTTCTCACACAAGACAAGGGATCTCTTATCCTTCCTCACCTGTCCACTCTTCAAGTAACACTGTGATTGATAGGGTTTTGATTCCTTTTAGGCGTCTCTTTTCTGAGAATGTGTTTCAAGTTCTGCAGGAGACCAGGAAATCCACTACCAAAAAATTGTACATGTCTACATGGAAAACATTTTCTGTTTATTGCCTCTCTCACCAATAGGATCGCTCTCAGTAGGGGTTATTTCTTTTGGCTCTTGGTTTGAGTTCAAACAATTTCTTAAAGGCATACTTCATATCAGCCCCCCCCCCCAAAAAAAAAAAAGCTTGTTCCTCCTCCTTGAGACCTCAATTTCATTCTTGAAAAACTGGCTCAGTCTCCTTTTGAACCTGGTAGTTCAACTTTGTTGCAATTTTGTACTTGACTGTTTCGCTGGTATCATTTACTTAGGCATTTCTTCATACTAATCTTTCTTTTATGCCCAGGTTGGTTAATGAGTTGACCCTTAATCAGTCTATTCATTTTCCTTCCTTTCTTTATTCCTTCTCTGCAGTCTGCCAATGAGAAGGTTCTCTACACCTTGGACTTGCATAGATAGCTCAGACATTATTTGGATAGAACAAAAGTTATTCACAAATCTGATCAATGTTTTGTTTCTTTTCTTCCCAGTACTTTAGGTTTAGCTGTTTCCAAGCAAAGAATTTCCTCCTGGGTCTCTGAGGTCATTTCCTTTTGTTATCCCTTTCATAACAAATGTCTTAATTTGTCTGTTAAGACACATTCTTGGTCAGTTGCTTCGTCTGGTGCCTTTTTCAAGGGTTTGCATACCAGTTCCATCCTTGAAGCTGCTACTTGGTCCTCTGTTCATATGTTGTTTCCATGGCCAGAGTAGGTTTTTCCCTGGCTATCTTGCGTGGGTTTGTAGAGGGCTCTTCTGTGCCTTCCTTCTCCCAGTCATCTTAGCTCTTATACTCTCCCTGCAGTGAAGAATACTACAGCAGTGATATGGAAAGACATAATACAGTTGTGTAAAATCTTGCCATAACAGCAGATATAATTCTCTTCACGGCTGCAGTATTCGGAACTTCCCTCCTTCCCCCCTCTGTTACGACTCTTGCCTGTGCTTTTTGTTACCCTTCTGGCCAAGGGGCTTTTCTTTCCTTTCCCTTCTGAACTTTTTTTGTGGATGTACACATTCCTCTTTGGCCTTGGGGATCTTTTGTCCCTTCCTGGTGCAATTCATTTAAGAGTATTTGCATCTGTGCATCAGCTTTATGCCCTATGTGGGGAGCATATGTGTGATGTACAGCACCTATAAAATCTAAAGGCTTTGGGACATTACTTCAGTAAGGAATAAGGCAACAGTGAAGAGAAGGACATCATCTGTTATTTTAAGATTTTACACAACTGTACCTTTTCATGAAGTAAGGAACATTTTTAGCAGAAGACAGAGGCAGCAGACACAGACAGAAGTTTAGCAAGATGTTTGTGGTGTGCCTGCTTGAGTTACTCCTACTCACATCACTGACTGGCGTAAGAGCCATGCGTTGTCTTACACTGGAGTAGTCCCGGTCTGTGTTCAGCTGTCCTGCAGTCAGTCTGTATTCAAATATGAAGACCAACTTAAACCAGATTCATAAGGATACATGTTCCTGCAAGCAGGAACAGGAGGCAGTATTGGATTTTAATTCCTCTGAAGTCGTAGGGCAGATGAAGGTGAGAAAATAGTGGCATGAGATTGTCCTGCGTGTTGCATTAACTGCCCTTGTTGGGTACCTTTGATTCCAAGTTCTGAGACGTACAGTAAAACATATCTTCATGAGAACACTCTTCATTTAGTCTGTGAGAAACTTAACAGCTCAGCATTTCTAAAGGACTTTTGCTGATATATTATGCATCATTTCATATGACAATGGCTGATTAGGGAGAGCATTGATCCATCCAGTTAATACAACATTGATTTTGGAATCTGACTCATGTACAAACAATGGCCATTAGGAGCAGTAAAGATTCTTAAATAATGAACTTAAAATGTCTTGGACAGTGCTAAACTCACTCAGGAGGTTTACAATGCACCAATAATCATTTTAATCCACTCAAGCCTAAAATACCTTTTTGCATACTTACATTTTACACCCATTCCTCTTACATTTTACACCCATTCCTCCTTATAGAGTCCAGTTTATGAAAGTAAGCAGTATTTTCATATGTGCTAAGTACTCCAAAAAACAAATGGCCTACAAACTGTTGCATGACATTAGGTGAAACCCTAGATGTTGTTGAAGAAAACTGTATTTGATATTTACCACTGTAAATTGCACAACTTGAGAGATGTCCAATATTATTTGTATTGTTAATTATACAATTAAATGCATGTTTTCATTTTTCTGTAAATATCTCAATGAACATGCACTTACAGATGAATTTCTTGTCATACGAAAGCTTATACCTGGTTAAAAGTATTCTAACAATAGATGTCTAGGTTGTATAGTTTTCAAGATATAAAAATTTGTGAACGTTTAGAAAATATAATTTGGGTGTTTGTGCATTATAATATATTACAGTATTTATGGAAAAGACTATGAATGCACTGACTTTTATCACTGTAAAGAATTATTTTAAGTGATAACATTGCTATGTGTATAGTTGTAAAAGCTTTTATTATTCACAAAATAGTTTCATTTGTTTATCTTATGCTTTTTAAGTTTATTTTTCAGAGAATATTTGGAATGCAAGATACTTGTGTAGGCTGCTGGAGGTGTGACATTTCACACCATATAGGTATTAATGATTTAAGAAAGGTAATTCCCATAGGCAGGAAATCAAAAGGAAACTAAAATGATTTCTCTTATAATAGGCTCGTTTTTGATGTTAAACAGAGGTGCATTTAAAGTGTTGAGTACCTGTTGCATGAGGTTTATTTTCTAAAGTGAGTAACCGAACTGCCAATGCACTGAACTCATATTCCACTAGCCTTGGATAGCTGTGTATGCTTTATTTCATGCAAATGTTTTTCTCATGTTCAGAACATGAAAAACAATTCATATCACTTAGCATTAGGTGAATTTGTTGTCTTCCTGTTTCTGATGATCCGTTTGGATCTTTTAGTTATGTTTCTGTGTTTGATTTAGGAGGTTCAAGACGTATGTTTATCCTATTTATTGCTGCAAGATTTGAATGTAATTAAAAGTATTTATGTGAAAGGATAACAGACATCTGAATTCATGAACGCCTTCCTGTAAGATTTCGATGTTTTTGTGCTGAAGCCATAGACCGGACCTTTGAAGTTTATTTCTGCTTTAGTTCCTTTATGTTTATGTCGACCTGGGTGTAGCCATCCATATATCATGTATGCCATGATGTACGCTTTTATATAACACACGCGGGATGTGCTAGGATTTATTTTTTAAGTGGCTTATTTATTGGTATATTTGCTTGCTTATTTAATTTCCTTTTCCTATCGCTGTGGATGTCTGCCATTAGATCTGCCTTGTGATATCTATTCCAGCTTATGGTTATATAATTATAGATTTTGTTAAACATTTTTTTTATAAATTCTGTTTGGCAAACTTTTGCTTAAATTTGATTTTGGGAGTGTTTACTATTAAAAAGCTATACTGTTAAAAATGGGCACTGACTGAGGGTGGGAACCACATTTTGGAATTTAGCATACAATACCAATAAATCCTGGCTGTGCCTCTGTTTGCTGACCACTAAAGTTTTCGTGGTCTAGATTAATGTATGTTCAGCGAAACATTAGTAGAACATGGTGTAACAAAACAAAAGACTAGTAATAATGAGAATAAGTGTTATGCTGTGCTAAACATCTCCATCTTATAATCATTGTCCATGTTGGTGTGAATGATCCGAGATATACCTCCCTGGACTACATGAAAAGAGACATGGAGGAGCTCCCCGATTTTATAGCCCAGGCAGATCTGACCTAGTCCTGAGTAGCATCCTGCCATCACCCAGAATGATACCACAGTACAAGGAGAAAATGATTGACTTCAGCAATTGGCAAAGTTTCTGGTGTCATTCTAAGGGAATCCAGTATCTGTCTGCCTGGGATGACATGATCGACAGACCATGATGCTTTGCCAGAGGTGGCCTGCACCTATCGCCCTTGGGATTCCAGATACTGGCTAAGGCTCTTGCCACCCCTATAGTGCCTTTTTTAGACAAAGTTCAAATGACAAATTCACAACCTTAACAGGTACAAGCAAACAAAATCTGAGGGTAATGCTACTCAATGCTAGAAGTCTAAACCTCAATATGCATTCACTCGAGGCACTCCTTAAAATGGAGAACATCGACATCTGTGAAGTGACAGAAACCTGCTTCAAGGCTCCAGAGAGCACCCCTGCATTACCAGGCTATAATTCATACCACACCTTTCGGCAACGTAACCTGGACAGAAACACTAAAGTCGAAGGCGTGTCCACATTCATTAAGGATATCCACCCCTCCAGGCTAGTTGCTCAGCATAATGCGTCCGAGATTATCCAAGTGCAACTAACTCTGGGCAAGACCACAATCCAAATTGTGACTTGCTACATATCCCCCACCATGCCCCAGGATTCCCACTCCTCATTTCTTGATGCACTGGAAAATATTAGGGTACAACCCAACACCCTAATAATGGACGATTTCAACTACCCCACCATTAACTGGGAAAACGACTTTTGTACCAACTCTTTTGCTCAACGTTTTCTGGAATTCATAAATTCAAATGCCTTGGATCAATTATCCACACCTCCACCAGGGGCAGCAATATCCTAGACCTAGTCATTACCAACATGGGCGACCAGTGTTCCACACCAGAGGTCAATTCCTCGTTGGTCAGATCTGACCAAATGCTAATCACCCCAGACATCCACATCCTGCCCCCACCCCACCCCCATTAGGGAAACCACAGTAAAGAAATTTCTCCAAAGCCAAGTTCACGCTTCTTAAGATAGAAGTGGCAAACTTCACGACAATAGAGGTACGACTGCGGAATCCTGCACAAATGCACTTTATAAGCACTTACATGAGTGCATGGATCGTGCAATCCTTAACAGAACCAAGATGCTGTCTTCCAAAAAAAGGAAGTCAATCTGGTGGTCCCCTGCCATAAACAAACTCTAAAACAGAAGAAAGGAACTGTTGCAAAAAAGAGTAAAATCCCATGATTGGAGGAACTCCCTGGTCAGCCTCAGTAAGAAGCTGAGATCCCTCATAAAATCCTCCAAAGTTAGTTACGAAAACAAAATTGCCACTGATTCTAAATACAATCACAAATCATTCTATAGCTATGTCAAGAATCTCAATGGCAACATTCAGATCTGCTCTGAGTTACAGCACAATGGCACTAAATATACAGAACCAACTAATATTGCCAACATCCTGGCAGATAGGTGCAGTGCTAATTTTACTCCACTTTCACCCCCTAAAGGGCCCATCTCTATACTGGAAGAATGCAAAGTCCCTGTAATCACGGCTGTACAGGTAAAAACCACACTCTCCAAAACCAAGAACACAGCATCTATGGGACCTGACAGCATCCTAGGCTGTGTTCTACATGAACTGCAGAATGAACTGGCACCCCACCCAAGCACCATGTTCAGTCATAGCCTCACCTCAGGCTTTGTGCCCACTGAATGGCGCACAGCGATGGTTATCCCACTCCACAATGGGGGAGCACACTCATGCAAATCTGCAGTCTGCGGCTACCACTCCACCCATACAGTATTAAGAAGGAATCAGTACTGCAAACTAAACAAGGATATACATTTTGAGCCTTGAGCAGGAGCACACTCAAGCAAATCTGCAGTCTGCGGCTACCACTCCACCCATACAGTATAAGAAGGAATCAGTACTGCAAACTAAACAAGGATATACATTTTGAGCCTCAAGAGCAGGGTCAGTCCACCCAGGCATTCTACTTGTATGTTTTATGAGTGAAGCTATTATAGCAGTATTTTTTAGTAGTTCTCAGCTTGCTAATAAGACTGACTGTTGTAGCCTTGTGCCCCCCCCCCAGTACAGTAATCCTAACTGTTCAATAGACAGTATACATTTAATTCACATCCCTGTGACTAAATTAACCATCAAGCAGCCCTCTCAGTGCTTTCTGCCTTAGTTTGTATCACTTGGAGGCCCACCTGTTCATTTGCATTTCTATACATTCCCCTTCATTGCTAATGTATCTCCCTACTCTAATCTTTGCACAAACTGGTTACTAATCAGCAAGTCAATGTGAATACACACTCCCAACCTTAATAAACTTTGCTGTCTCTTCTCTCCTTCACTTTACAGATAGTTTGAATTCTTACTTACCCCCTCTGAGGCCTTCACTGATTTCCACCGATTGCCTCTCTGGTTTCTTTGCATTCCACCTGGTTTACACCCCTTGTGCTATCTCCCTCCCCCAATACAAAGTCTATATTAGAATCCTGCTGAGCATGGAGCCATCTTTAAATTTCTTGTCTCCCACCAGGACACAAGTGCTCTTCAGCAATTACATTCTGCTTGCCGGTAAGCCATTAGACCTCAGGAATTTGTTTAAAGTGTTCAGATTTGTAAAGTAATACTTACTTTTTTCTCTTGTCTTGGTTGGCTCTGCCAGAGACACTGCCTGGCTTTACTATCATAAAAACAAAGAAACACAAAGCCTAACTAAGTGCCAAGAACTGCACAACCGTGCAAAAAAATGCATTAGGATGGACAAAAAAATCCTACTACACAACATTACAAACTAAATACCAACACAACCCGCAAAAATTTTGGAAAAATGTAAACCAGCTACTAAAATCCACCCAAAAGGCTACCCTCAAACCAACCACCCCTGACACTAAAGTTCCCATTGAAACACAATTCAACTCCCACTTTGTGAACTCTATTCTATCCTTAGTATCACAGGACAGTTCCTTCCTCACTATCCCCCAACACAAATAACACTAATACAAGCTTTACCCTCAAAACAGTTTCCACCACTTCAATCAAAAGCATGCTCTCCAAACTAAAAACCTCATCAACAGCAGCCGACCTACTCCCCAGCTATTTCTTGAAACTCACAGCAGATGCTATTGCTATCCCAATCTCCACTCTCATAAACAGATCAATTGTTGAAAACTATGTGCCCAAACTCTGGAAAATATCCTATGTTACACCCATACATAAAGGTGGGACCTCCACTGAACTTAATAACTACAGACCCATTGCTTTACTCTCCCCCCTGGCCAAAATCGTAGAAAAATGCATCCATACCCAGATGCTAAACTATCTCCTAGACGGCAACATCCTGTCACCTACTCAGCATGGTTTCAGACCTGCCCATAGAGCCACTACAGCCCTCCTCTGCTTCACAGACACAGTAAACCAGCTCAAAAATGAAGGCCTATAAGTGTCAACTCTTTTTTTGGATATGTCCAAAGCATTTGACACAGTATCACACCAAATCCTGCTAAACAAGCTAAACCAATATCATATATCAAATTCTACTCTTACCTGGTTCCAAAGATACTTAACTGACAGGTACCAAGCTGTGAAATGGGAAAATTCTCTCTCTTCAGCTGCCCATAACTATAGGAGTCCCACAGGGTTTTATCTTAGGACCACTACTATTCACAGTCTTCACAAATGACCTCCATACCTCCACACAGCATGCATCTATAATTCAGTATGCAGATGACACTACCTTAATCTGTGCTGCACAAAACATTCCCCACCCTCCTGCAAACAACTCAACTAGCATTCTCTGATGTTAACTACCTTACCAAAGCCCAATTTATCCTCAATCCAAAGAAAACTCAGCTTATGATTATAACCAGTTCTAACAAAAACACTAACAGTCAACTCACTATCTACTCCACAAATGCTACTCCAATTGTTCCAGTGGCACAGGCTAAGCTATTGGGAATAACCATAGACTCCCACCTAAAATTTGATAGTCATCTCAACTTAACTATTAAAAAAGTACATGCCAAACTGGGGTCACTCTACCGTATCAAACCATTTCTTACCAACAACACAAGATCAGCCATTGCTCACTCCCAACTTCTGTCCACCCTACTCTATGCATCTCCCATTCTGACTAATCTCAACAAAACTGAACTAAGCAAAATGGAAGCCTGCTATAACAGAATTGCCTGCTTTGCTGCAAATTGCTCATATAGAACTCATCACCGTACTGCTTTGAGACAGCTCCACTGGCTTGTACTGCCCAACCTCGTAACCTACAATCAGCTCTGCCCAACCTAGTACATCACTCAGCTAAAAGGCCTCTTAGATCAACAAGCAAACTGCTACTAGAAGTCACCAACAGCTACAATAGCTTTGGAGATGCACTATATAGTAGTTCAGTGGCTAAAAAATAACTCTGTCCCTACTAGCATTCAAAGCACATCATCCAAAGCCTCCTTTAAAGACCTCATCAGGCAACAGCTCAAGCAAAGTTGGCAGTGCCATGATTGCTCCCCAGGCTAGTGAAAGCGGATAACATATACATACTAAATCTAGAGCACTTGATAATAGTTTTCAATCTTACTCACAAACACTGGCTAATCAACAAGTACCTGTGTACTATGTATGTATTCTACCTATGTTCCAAATTTCAGCTGTACACCACAAATCTATTAATTACCTTTATTTTTAAAATTAATATTTTTTGTTTGTTCTCTCCACTGTAACTGTTTATGTGCTGCATACCATTGTAAAAACATGTCTCTTGTAATTTGTGTATATACTGATCATGTCTAAATAACTAAATATGTCTGAATTTTTCTTTGTGGAGCTTTTCTCCCTGGGCCTCTGCTGAAAAAGGGCCTTTTCAGCTCAGTCAGACACCCCCCGGTTAACAAATGTAAAATAAAAAATAAATAAATAAACTGGCTCACTGACAGATCCCACACTGTGAAAATAGCAGACTCCCAAATCTGACTTCAGACCAGTGACAAGTGGAGTACCACAGGGTTCAGTCCTGGGTCCTCTCCTGTTTGGTATCTACTTTTCTGAAGTACAGGCTAACACAGAAGGTCTTTGGCTAATGAAGTTCACAGATGACTGCTAACTAGGAGCCATAATTGAAACTCCTAATGATGTGGACATCCTACAAAAGGGCCTCACGGAGACAGATGCCTGGTGTCAAAGCCACGGCCTCAAGCTCAATGCCAAAAAGTGCATTGTCATCCCCTTTGGTGAAAACTCTGTACAACAGAATGGCATTAAATATACTGATCCCAAGGATATTGCCAATATCCTGGCAGATCGATTCAGTGCCAACTTCACTCCCCTCTCATCCCCTAAGTGGCCCATCTCAATACCGGAAGATTACCAAATTCCGGTAATAACGGCCACACAGGTAAAAAAACGCACTCTCCAAAGCTAAGAATACAGCATCCATGGGACCAGATGACATCCCGGGCTGTGTACTACATGAACTACAAAATTAACTGGCACCTCATCTAAGTGTCATGTTTAGTCATACCCTCACCTCAGGCTTCGTGCCCACTGAGTGGTGCACAGCTACAGTTATCCCACTCCACAAGGGGGGATCCACCTTGGATCCCAGGAACTACTGCCCTATCAGTCTGACGAGCCTGATCTGCAAGACCATGGAACGCATTATCATGGAATTTATAAACAAAGACATTGGCAACCTTAAAACACTGGACCCCACCCAGTTTGGGTTCATGAAGGGCCAACCTTGTCTCCTGAACCTGATTAACTTCTTTGAGTCAGTCTCCAGGGCCATGGACGAGGGTAGGGCAGTTCACACAGCCTATCTGGACCTCGCTAAGGCCTTTGACACCATCGCCCACTCTGGAATCATAGATAAACTTACTAATCTGGGCATTAATCCCTACATCACTCGATGGGTTGCCAAGGCTTACTGACAGAACCCACACTGTAAAAGTAGCTGACTCCAAACCCAGCTCCAGACAAGTGACAAGTGGAGTACCTCAGGGTTCAGTCCTGGGACCTCTCTTATTTGGCATTTACTTCTCTGACGTGCAGGCCAACACTAAGGGACTCTAGCTAACAAAGTTCGCAGATGACTGCAAACTGGGAGCCATTATTGAATCCACAAATGATGTGGATACTGTACAAAAGGGCCTTACAGAAACGGATGCTTGATGCCAGAGCCATGGGCTCAAGCTCAATGCCAAGAAATGTATAGTTATCCCCTTTGGGAAAAACATGTATCCGTGAATTACCACATAGGTGGCAGTACACTAAACACTGAAAGTGTGATAAGAGACTTAGGGACACAGGTGGACAGTGGTCTCACCTTCAAGAA
The DNA here is from genome assembly GCF_019279795.1 of Protopterus annectens. NCBI lineage: Eukaryota > Metazoa > Chordata > Ceratodontiformes > Protopteridae > Protopterus > Protopterus annectens. Next base: position 236,149,852 of record NC_056745.1, read on the forward strand.
CTACATCGCCACAACAGTCGGGAAATCCTTCCATGTGGCACACCTCATCACTAAGGGCTTTTCATCCAGAAAAAGGAGGTTATTGTCCCACTGCACTCATCCCTCATTAGACCCGTTATAGAATACAACACCCCATTTGGTATGTACCTCTCAAGACATCTGCAACAACTGAAAAGGCTGCAGAAATACCTCACTAAAAGAATCACAGGCCTAAAGCAGATGCCCTATGCTGCCCACCTTAAAAAACTCCAGTTATACTCTGTTGCATATCGTCTACTCTGAGGCGATCTCTGCTTAACATACAAGGCCAAGTCAAACCCAGAGCTGTTGGACATGCTACACTTAAAGAAATCCCAGTCCCTCAGAGCCACACGCTCCAGGGATCTAAACCTTGTCATCACAATAAACAAAACATGCTGGAGGGATAGGTTCTTGACCCAGAGACTCCACAGACTCTGGAATAGACTACCCATACATGTCAAGCAGAGTGCCTCTTTGGCCCTCTTCAAAAGAAACCTTGATGATTGGATGGGAGAAAGGAAATTCACCTCAGGGATCATGTCAGTTGCCCTGCGAGACCAGTCCAGGGAAGTAAATAGTGTGGGAAGAAATAGCCAGGGAATTGTTATGGCTAGGCTTGTATAGGCCCTAGGGCCGATAGCCTAGTACCAACCTATGAACCATAAGCTACCATATAGGTGGTCATCTGCTTAACACCGAAAGTGTGATAAGAGACCTTGGGACACAGGTGGACAGTAGTCTCTCCTTTGATAATCACATCGCCACAGTAGTCAGGAAATGCTTCTATGTGGCACATCTCATCACAAAAGGTTTCTCATCCAGAAAAAAAGAGGTCATTGTTCCCCTCTACTCGTCACTCATTAGACCCATTATGGAGTACAATGCCCTTTTTGGTATGTACCTCACAAAAAATCTACAACAACTGGGCCTAATGGTTAAGATGTTTGCCTTACAAACACAAGGTGCAGGGTTCGAGTCTCACAAGGGATAATTGGCTAGGCTTACAATGGCTCACAAGGTCACTTAGCTTAGTACTAACCTATGAATCTATGAACCTATGAAAGGCTAGAGAAATACCTCACAAAAAGGATTACCGGCCTCAAACAGATGCCCTACGCAGACCGTCTCAAATAACTCCAGCTTTACTCCGTCGCATATCGCTTACTCAGAGGCGATCTCTGCCTAACATACAAGGCTATGTCAAACCCAGAGCTGTTGGACATGCTCCACTTAAAGAAATCTCAATTCCTCCTAGCTACATGCTCTAGGGACTTAAACCTTGTCACCACAGTAAACAAAACATGCTGGAGGGATAGATTCCTGTCCCAGAGACTTCCCATACTCTGGAACAAACTACCTAACTATATCAAACAAAGCTCCTCATTAGCACTCTTCAAGAAAATTCTTGATGACTGGATGGGAAATAGGAAATTCACCCCAGGGATCACCTCTGTGGCTCTGCTCAACGGGGGCACAGGAAAATAATTTTCTTGGGTGGCGAAAGCCAGGGTACCTTTTTGGCTAGGCTTATATAGGCCCTAGGGCCAATAACCTAGTACCTACCTATGGACCTATGTGTTGGGGTATGTTCTGTTACATTCTGTGCTGTTGCCCACATACATCTCAACCACTTAGTACAAGAAATCTGGACAAAGCCTAAAATAGAGGACAAAGGCCCCAAAATAGGGACAGATATTCTTCTTGTAAACTTAGAAAGCTACTAGATAGAATAACAGAATTTTTGTTAGCATGCATTTTCTGAAGGATATAAAGTCTGAAACTCAAATGTATGTCGTTTAGTGACTTCAGACCTCAGTGATTTGACAGAAAACTGCAAATTTTATGAGGAACAAATACAGATAGAAATTTCAGGTAAAAAAACTGGACATTCTGTGAAAATCTGGACAGTTGAGAGGCATATATATTGGAGTCTACTAAGAGAAATATGTCTTATAACAAAGTGAAACAGAAAGGAACAGTTGAAGTTTTAATAAAATAATGACTGAACCAGGCAGGTATGAGAAGGAAAACCATTTAGCATGATTAAAAGCTGAAGGTGTGTTACAAAAGGAGAGAGAAGTGATTTTTATTTAAGCATAGCAGAAGAAGTGCAATACCAACTGCGGTGGTGGTGCTGCGGTAGCATTGTCACCTCACAGTTAGACGTTGCCTGTTCGATTCTCAGTTAGAGCGTCTTCTGTGTGGCAACATGCGTGAATGGGCGTTCATTCGTTGAAGGTTGTGTGTTAGGCCCGGCAAGTCAGTACGTAAAAATCTACCGCCTATCATTAGCGGACTCGAGTTCCGCTGTGGCGACCCCTAACCGGGAAAAGCCGAAAGAAGACAAGAAGTACGATACCACTATGGTGAGATCTCATACCTTTAATATAAGTTTAATTAGAAATCACACCTTACTTGCTAAGAAGATAACCAAGCAAACCTTGTTCTGATCGCAGTTGTTCATTTGCATTTAATTAAAGATGGTTCTGTACTAACGGTGTTTGTTATTAACAGTGCAACTGCCTAAGCAGAACAAAGTATGGCTTTTGTTCCAGTGTGCTTTCTATAACGGTGTACTTTTTATTGTGCACCTAGATGTTTGTTGTCTGACAGATTATGTTGCATAATACAGGGAGCCTGTGAATCAGGGACTTAACCGACAGCATAGTACAAGGGTCATGCAAGTTCATTTATTGTTGTAAATACGTAAAGCTAAAAATAGGTAGAGGAACTGAGAAATTATACATGAGTGACTGAACGTTAAGAAAAGTTAGTTTTAAATTAAGCACTGGCTGGCAGAAACATAAAAATATGCAGTGAAGAATGTACAGGTGATTGGACTGTTGTAAAATATTGGTACTGTTTACAGTTAATTTCTGTGCTCAGGTCAATGATGTTCTCGCAGAATCCCTGTAAGCAGATATGAAAAAAAAAAAAGGTACAAGAAAAAACTGTCCCCTACTCATGGAAGATAGTGTTTATACTATGTTAGTGCCACATGGGGAAACTACAGTTTCATGTAGTTATTGAGGGTAAATGATACGGTAGTGAGCCTTTTATGTTGGTTATACATATGATCTGTGTTTGCACATTTATGGTACACCTGCTATATTCTTAAAGCTGGTGATACATGAAGATCGTTCTGACATTGTTATAGTAATGATTTTAAGCAGATCTGCACTTTCATACCCTTGCTATGTCAAGAATTGTGGCATAGTTAATATAGGTGCTAGTCTTAAATGTGACTCATTAGTGGCTAACATTGTAGTGTACAGTCTCCGAGTATTAACCTTGAGTTATTATAATTGATGACAAAGCCTGCGGCATCTCAGGATTTCTGTATTACCCTGAGATACAGTGATTTCAAAGTCTCTTTATGTAAGAGGTAGGATGGGGAGCAGAGGGGGAAAGCCATTTCATTTTTGAATTTTGGTTGACTTAAAAAGAAAAAATAAAGTATTTGTCATGGCAATTTTTCCTTCATCTGTATCTTTTCAAGTGGATCAAAACAGTAAAAAAATGTTTACAATGATATGGAAGATACAGAGCCTGAAGAAAGGTGATTCTTAGAATGACAAGTGCGCTGGCAACTTAAGCATGCAAATGTATACTGCATTTGTATCTGAATAGGCAGCTGTTTGCTTCCAGATGTCAGAGATCACAAACATGTACTTTTTTTTTTTTTTTTTTTTTGAGGTACACTGTGAGGCCTTACTTGGCTTCATACCCCACTAAAAGCAGGATCACAGCTGGACCTAAGCTTCATTCCATTAGTTATTGGGAAGTCATGCAAGTAATGCTTACTGAGTTAATGATTCACTGCTACTGCAGCACAACTGACAGAGTCTCTAGTGTTTGCACTGTTTTTGGCAAAGTGCATTACTTAATGGAGTATTATTGACGGATTTAGTGATCCTTGCTCCTTGAACTGAGCTAAGCTGAGTATTTTATTGTGTCATGTACTTCTGATGACTTAATGGCTCACTGCTACTTGGACATCTGACAATTCAGCAGCTCACTGTTACATGGACTTCTGGTGACTTAACTGCTCAGTGTTACTTGGACTCTGATGACTTAGCAGCTCACTGTTGTTGCCAGTTGCTGCTGATTGAGTTGGTTGTTCTTGTTCCTTGAAGTACTGCAGACTTGCTGCATCATTGTTTTTACATTGCCTTTTCTTGAATGAATTGCTCCTTGCTCCATGCAAGGTGCTGACTTGATGTACTGGTAGATTGTTCTTGCAATGCTGCAGACTGATTTGGTGGTTTGTTCTCTGTAGTTAACAGTACAGTTGTTAGTTTATTGCAGCACTGCTGAATGAAAAAAGCTGCTTTTCCTTCCTTGAAGTGTCTCTTGAGTTTGTGGTTCATTGTGCCTTCCAGTGTTGCTGAATGAGTTAATACTGCTCTGCTCAGGAGTGCCGTGTATTCCAGAAACATATGCTTTCACCAACACACACTATTTTCACTATATTCATAAAGCTTGTGCAGCATGCTTAGTTAGTGTCCCAATCCTTAAAACTAAAATCAGTTAAATCATGACCTGCTTTTAAGTGATCCATAGAAAAACTTTGTAAATTGGACAGCTGGTAAAGACTTCTGTGCTTATCTAGCCTGCCTGTTTTCTTACTTGCTGGGTAATGTGCAGCTCAACATGTCCCTCATCCTGCATAAGGATTTTGTTTGCTTGTGTCACACAAGTTATCTGGCTTCCCAGGAAGGTTTTCTAGGCATGCACCACTGTTTTTGTGAAGTAATATTTCCTTTGCATCTCCTTCTTCTGAAACATACAATCTAATTAGTTTCTAGATCGTTTAAAAGTTGTCATGTTCTTGTCTGCCTCTTCAGAAATGTACATCTTGACATATTTCTGTTTACAGATGACTTCTGGTGCAATCTAGTGCAGCATTTTGGTGTTTACCTCTCAGCTGACAGTATATTGTCTCTGTTCATAGAAATATGAAGTCTTCATAATGTAATACTTTATAGTGGGGCTTTCCAAATCTCTTTATTTGGTGTTAATGATGTCTTGTTTCTTCTTACACATCCCTGTGTTGCACCGGATGTCCTGCTGCTCTGGTATTGTCTGTTTACCTTTAAATCATCTGCTAAGGCTGCTGTCTGGCTTCACATTGTTTTTATTTTGCTTTAGTTTATTGGGTTGGTCATGCCTGGAATTAGTCAAAAACACCTTTTTACTGGAGTCCTGGAGAGAAAAGCTCCAATATATTACAAGTATTTTTAAACAAACTTTCAGTAATGTACGTGGACACCAAACATCGTTATGCAACAAACTACAATACAGTCGTTTTTGGGCTGTGGGGGGAGTTGGGAATGAATTGTGCACCACTGTGTATAGTGCCTTCCAGTGTGCAATTCATAAAGAACTGGGAACATTTGCACACAGCTGTAATCATTGTCTTTATGTCACATGCACAAATGGTAGCATGCAACACATATTAGTGTAAAGTGTTTGTATGTATCTGTACATGATGTCCATAAACGCCAGGACCCAACTTTTTGCTGACTAGAGACGTTTTCATCCAGATCTATGTCTGCATTAGGAAGCCATTGAAGCAGACCAGCCCTAGTACTGACCCATGTATTGCACTCTCATCATATGACTGAAATCCTTTTACAGTTTTCCCTCTATCGCACATTAAGAACAAAGGACCATAAGAATAATTCTAGAGAAATGATCACAGGGACCATAAGAGGCCTAGTCATATGCACCTTTAAGAAGATACAATTTAAAGTTTTTGCTACCTTGTAGGAGTCCTTTATAGTGCCCACCTCACAAATCAAGCCAGGATGTACTGTCATATTTTACCCATGCTACCATAAATCACTCCAAGGCTAGAGATGTCCTACCAAAATGATTCCTTCAGCTGTTTCATTTTATGAAGACTAGGTATCCGGTTACGGCTGCAATTGTCATGCATCTAAAAATTGTCAGCACCCTAATGTGTGTGAGGTTGGATGAATCCTAGATCATTTCATTCCATTTACAAATGTCAATTGCATCAGCTTGCATAATCCAAACATAAACCTGAGATGACATATGATGTGCATGTTTGCGTGTGTGTCTTGGTAACCCATCAAAAAGAAACTTGCTCAAACTCTGTCAAGCAAAAAAAAAACATTGACAGATGGAATGATTGAAAATTCATCAAAATCACCTTTTTACTACTCTTTCGGTATGAATGAGTGTATGTGTGTGTGTGTATGTATGTGTATATATATATATATATATATATATATATATATATATATATGTTCACTGCTTCAAATTTGTAATAGGAAGCCTCACTTCTGCGAAAGTTCACTTTAATGAAAGTGAATTTTTGCGTAAGTGCATTTCACCGAAAACACCGTAGCACAGAGGAGGACATAAAAAACAAGCTGTGTCCTCCACTATGGTGTGATAATCACAGACCTTAAGGTTAGGCCACGGGTTAGGGTAAGGGGATAGTTAGTAAAGCTATCCCCTTACCCTAACCCATATCCTAACCCTAAGGTTCGGGACTATCGCTCCATAGTGGAGACATTGCTATGTCCTTCACTGCGCTGCAGTCATCACAGACCTTAGGGTTAGGGCATGGGTCATAAGGGGATAGCCCTACGGACTATCCCCTTACTATGACCCATGCCCTAATCCTAAGGTCCGTGAGTACTGCACGGAAGTTCAGTACAACACCTGTTCGTTGTACTGAACTTCGCGTAAGTGCACTTTCGCTGCAGTGAGCATTCCATGCACTATTTCGAATTAGTGAAAATTCGATCTAGTGTATAGAACCCATATATATATATATATATATATTTATATTTATATACATATATATAATATATATATGTGTGTGTGTATGTATGTATATAGATATATATATATATCTAAATGTGTATGTATGTATATATATATATATATATATATATATATATATATATATATGGATCCCTGTCATATGATAGAAACCTCATTTCACTGAAACTCATTTGACTGAGACCGTAAGACTGAAATTTCAAAAAATTTCAATAGACTGAAAAGTCAGTTGACTGAAACCCATAATACTTAATTTCAACATTCTAAATTTTAAACTGGACCATATAAAACCAAACTAGGTGAAGGGCTACACCCCCCCCCAACTATATATACTAAATTCAGGATCGCATTACATCGGGGAAAAGGACATAGTAGTGGCAGCATGTAGACTCCTGTAAGGAACATGAAATATATATGCCCTTTTCCCCACTGTAGTGCAGTCCTGTAGTTAGTATATATAGTTCAGTGTGGGGGCGCAGCCCCCCACATTGGGGTGTGTGGGGGGCATAGCCCCCAACATTGGGAAAGTGGGGGACATAGCCCCCACCTAGTCTGGTTTTATATGGTCCAGTTTACAATTTAGTATGCTGAAATTCAGTCTTATGGGTTTCAGTCAAGTGACATTTCAGTCTTTTGAAATTTCAGTCTTATGATTTCAGTCAATTGAGGTTTCTATGATATGATAGGGATCTATATATATATATATATATATATATATATATATATATAATATCTGTTATATCTAATGTCTGTTGTATCTAAAATCTATATGGTTATAGTGAAGGACATCAAAACAGCCATATATTAACATCAGTAACATCAGCCACAAAAGGTCGACAACACAAATGCAAAGATATAGCTTTAAAAAACACAAACACTTTGGGTTTGTTTTTGCAGGGGGCAAACCCCCCCACAGCCCTTGCCAATTATATACTAACTCCAAGATCACACAATCCTCAGGGAAAGGGCATATTCCCAACCCCAGAGATCGCTAGTCTAAGACTCTTGTGTTTTCGACCAAAGTGTGTCAACAAAACAGTTTTCAATTTTTGGGAGCCTTGAAAAAAGTCACTACTTATGTATATGTATTTTAGATATATATATATATATATATATATATATATATATATATATATATATATATAAAACTACTACTAAATACCAAACACTCACTCTACCGACACCCAAAATCCTGAGACCAAACACTCGAAACACTACAATACCGAAAAACCAAAACCGCAAAATTCAAACTACCGAAAACTACACACAACATACACCACATACAGACACACACACCTTCCTCCAAAACACAAACACACAAACCTAACCTACAGACAAGCAGGGGGGGCAAGCCTAGGGTTGCCATCTGTCCGTTTTTTGACTGGACTTTCCGGTTTTCTGACAAATTGTCCGGTTACAAATTTCATTCAAAACCGGACATGTGAAGCCCGGGTTTTGTGCCACTGCCACAATTTGTTTTTAGTATACAGAAGGGTGCAGACTGCAGTATTATTTAGCTTGTGTACATTTTTATATCCAAGACGTAAAAAAAAACAGCCCTAAATTGAAACATAGTAACACCGGGTCAAAGGTGAACATTATATTGGGTTTATTTAACTATCTAGGCGGTAAGTTGTAGTAAATCTGTTCCTCCTTATTGTACCTAAAATTTTCAGAAAGTTGCAGTGCTTTTGTCTCCAGGGCCAAAGATAGTTGTAGCGTAGTCCACTACTATGTGATAGTGCTGATGCTGATGGTGCGCTGTACCTTTTGCTGATTTGTCTTTTGCGGCCCTATGTTATAGCAGATTGGTTTTCAAAGAGCAGGCACATATTCTGTATTAGTGTAAGTGGTAGTAAACCAGTTGCAGTGTTTTTATCCATGTGAAGTATGTGAATAAATTATGATGAATGTTCTTGAAAGTGACATACTTTTCGGGCAATAATACAGTAAAGTGCACGGGGTCTGGGCTTTTTTTTTTTTTTCTTCACCTCATCACAAAATGCACACTAGTTTCCATTATTTTATCAACTGATAAGGTAGTTGCACACTTTTTTTCTGTAAAGTAGTAGGATCTGTCAATTTTATACCTTTAGATACTATTTAAAAATATCCTGATACTTACTATCGTGCTGTGTTTCGCATGTGTTGTTAATGTTATATTCTGGAATCAAACTGCTTGAAAATTGGAAAGTTTTCCCTTGTGCTATCTATGAAAGGTAAGTATCGCCTACTGTGGAGCTTTTGGTTCTTTTGTAATTTTGATAAGTCGCAGTATTATCAAATTTCCTTTACAAATGTTTTGCCTTTATTTCAGAGTGCAAGAATAGAAGTGGATGTGACTTTTTCACATATTTGTTTAAAGCATTTCGCATTTGAAGTGTTTGTATGATTTTGGCGTTTTTAACTTTTAGATTTATAGAGAGCGGAATCATTAAGCATGGATAGGTTGCTTCAAGTGCTTGTAAATAAGTGGGTGTATCTTGATCTGCACAGGTCATAGAAGTTTCCTTCAGATACGGAGAGATCTGTTTTCATAGAGGATGTGGATAGTGGACAACTTTTTAATGGTTTTGCTGGGGGCGAGAGGGCAGTAGGACATTTATCGTTTAAAGCTTGTTATTCCCAATACTGTATGCCACGGAAATGCATAACATATGTATACTTAAAGTAACTGTCACTACTCACTGCAGCAAAATCAGTGACTTAAATTGTTGGTGAAAAGTATTGGTAAAGCCTTGTTAGGTATTTCATTTGCCTCCTGTAGAGTGGTCATGTAGGTTGTCGGATTCTATGTAGTTGATGCTAGCACCCCATATTCATTTAAAATCGTTATGTTGCTTGTAGACCTGTGTGTAATTATGCTAATATAGTTTTAGGAAAACTTATAAAATATGGTTGCACGGCAAGGGTGTAGCCAAGCAGGAGTTTTGAGAATGTACGGGAAAAACTTTAGATTTTCTATCCCCCCAAGCCTGAGAGTAGACGGATATTTCTGACTTGTAAAACTAAATCTCAGTGCAGCTTTTTCCCTCTAGTCAGTTGCCCTTTTTGTGATATATATCCTACATTTGGAGGTAAAGTTATGCACAGAAATTATTACACTGAAAGTCTGCAATTAATTTCTTAGCTGCTAAAAATATATCACCATAGATTCATACATTGTGTTGTTAGTAGTCTGATAGTTTGTAAAATGGCTGATTTACTATGCTTTTTTACAGAAAAAAAACATAGTAAATCAGCTGAAAGCAGGCAGAAGGAATGGAAAAAAGAGGGCGTTCCCTGCTGGGTGATGTCACCGTGAGTCACAAAATGGGTGGAAGGAGGGAGTTGGGGTGGGGTGAGTGGGGTTACTGGTGACACAAAGGGGGTGGCTTTACTCCGGTTTTAGCCACGACGGAAGGTGGCAAACCTAGGCAAGCCCCCCTGCACCCCCTTACTTAAATATTCTAACTCCAAGGTCGCACTACCCAGCCAAACACATGAATACACCCCCACATGCCTACATCCCCCTCACACACACATCACACTCACAACACACACTTACACACTAAACTTCTAACCAGCACAGTTAAACAGAAATACTTACCTGCCCGTCCACCATACCACAACACCAGAAGCTCGAATTTCAAACTCCCGATAGTCGGGATTTTGAAATTCGCGCTTCTGGTCTTTTGGTAGTTTGGGGTTTTGCTATATGGTCTTGAAAGTTTGAAATTAGGTATTTCAAACTTTTGAAATTATATAGTGTTCCTGTATATGTGTGTGTGTGTGTGTGTATATATATATATATATATATATATATATATATATATATATATATACATATATATATATATATATATACACACACACACACACACACACACACACACACACACACACACAGACACAGTATAAAACAGTCAAACGTGATTTCTTATCCTGTGCTTTTTCTTGTCAGGATGAATATTGCCTCATATTTAAGAAATAAATACTACACATGATTTTCTTGTCCTTTTACTTTTGGGAAAAGCAGCTTCAAAAATCAAAATGGGTTAATAAGGACAAAAATTCCACAAACCAGGTGTTAAAATAGAAGGGCCAAGACTGTGCTTAACTTGTTTAATCTGTTTGTTTGTTATCAGGGGCATTTGGTAGCATTGTGTCACATACCATCAAAGTGTGACTGTAATGAGCTTCTTGAAACCTGAATTTCCTTCTCAGATTTAAAAGATGTGATTGGTCCAGCTCCTTCATCTTTTTTAAGTGACCGATGCACGTTACTGGTAAGTACTCAGTTTTTTCTTATGCCCCAAAGACATGCGGTTGGTGGAATGGTGACTCTAAGAAGTGTGTGTGTGTGTGTGTGTGTGTGTGTGTGTGTGTGTGTGTGTGTGTGTGTGTGTGTGTGTGAGGTATATGTGTGTATGTGATATAGAAGAAAAGCCTGGTAATGTGCTTTTATACTGTGCTTCCCTAATAAACTCTGTGGATGATGATAGCTGTTCATTGGGTCAGTATAGAAAAGAATCTGGTGAGACTTGACAGCTTTGAATGGATGTGTAGTTATGTTCAAATTGGCAATTCATTACCCTTCTGGTAGAACAGAAAAGCATTATTTAACAATGTATGGCCCTTAGAAGGGTTATACATAATGTAAAAAACTGGTAAATCTTACAGCTGCAAGGCTAAATCCAAAAGCACAATCATAGCAGTGTGCTTTAGAGGAATAAGATCAAGTCTGAAAGCAAAATCATAGCACTATATCTTAAACAGCCCAAGGATATGTATCATTTGTGCTATCATAATTTTTATCTCTTGATTTTGCATATTTACTGTGATCCTGGCTGTTGCGCTTATCAGCATTTTTTAACACCCTTATTACCTCTCTGTATCAGTGAGAAATTTATATAGTGTCTCTGTTAAGTTTGGAAATTATTGTCACGGTAGAAAGATCTTTGCATTTATTTGACATTTGTTTTGTACGAGGCCACAGGTTCTTGTAGAGTTACAGGCATGCTTAATGAGATAAGGAATCAGGACAAGGACTCTAAATTTGGTGAGTTGCGTTATTTAGTAAGAATAGCCAAAATAAATTTGTACCCTTTTTTGCTCAAATTACTTCTGACCGTTCAGACTCACACCTAGATGCTCCGTTGACCTGTTCATTCATCTGAGGGTGGGAGTCGTGTAGCTCATTCCTTTCCATTTGGTTAAAAGCTGTGTACTGTGGAGCAGTGAGTGAATGCAAGAAATTCCATCAACATGTCTGTTGCAAAGAAGTTCAGGTGCAAACAAACCGTAAATCCAGAAAGCCTCTCTGAGATTGCAGAATATGTTACTTAGTTTAATCTAAAGACATGACATATAATATGAAAGTAAACTGCAAACGAAGCGAGGACACGTACATGTGATATGTCGAAGATATTTTTTTTTAGCAGAGAAGCATGCATAATGTATGGATTAGATATTCTTTAGGCAATTCCACAGTGACAAATAAAAACATAAAAATAAAGGAACGCCTCAAAAATCATTGGTACTGCCACTGTACTCAGCCACCATCAAAATGTATTCATTTTATCCCCCTACTCCCTCTTCTAGCTATCATACTATTCTACTTTACTTACCCACTCTCCTGTAGCTCCACAAAAAATGTTTTCTACTATCAACCTCGTGTATCTTTTCACATCTTACTTTCCTATATTCATTTCCTATCCTTATCTACCCCCCTCCTCATAGCCCTTCTTTCCCTCTGCTTCTTATTTCCAATGACCTCTCTTTCTTTATAGCTTTTCCAAACCTCCTCCAACTTACCTGCACCCATTTTTCAATTCTGACTTCTTTACTATATGTTATAAGCCTTCATTTAGAACTTCTACTTAATCAGATTGTATTACTAAGACTGTAAATAGCTGTTTTTATGACTGCCGTGATTGTAATGTAATTACTGTAAATAGTTTGTTTATATCTTTTTTATTGCTTACTTTATTTGTTGCACCTTGTTGTATAATCTTTATACTTGAATGCTGTATTTTGTATTTTATTGGAGCTTTTCTCCCATTGTCTCTGCTGAAAAAGGGTACATGCCCAGCCAGACTAACCCGGCAACAAATGTAAAATAAGTAAAATAAATAAATAAAGGAATTCCAGAGATGTACTGGCACTGACTTTCAAATGCAGTTAAGAAGTTGCAGTCTTCATAAAGGAAAGAAATTCAGTCTTATTTTTCTTTCATGAAAAAACTAAGATGTTCTTCATCCCACATTGCTGCAGTCCTAACACTTGGGTAGTCCGCTGTCCCAGTCGGCCCGAATACCAAAGTATAAGGCTGACGTCGGTCAGGGCGCATTAGTCTGACGTCAGGACGTTAGGGTACAAATGCGCATGACCGACGTCATATCCTCAGTCTTTTTTGCCGCATGGTCCGATGCAGAAGCAGTATTGCGAGTGCAGGTTGGCGTTCTGAAATTTTCTGAAGTCGGAGTTTCAGACCGAATCAAAGTTGGCTAAGTACCCGTTGGGAATATTTTGTTTTTTTCTTGCCTCAGTATTTAACCGGATGTCAGAAAAAGTGAATAATTGTATTTTTTGTGGGAAACAGATACCTCATAGGGATTACCATACCTTGTGTATACCTTGCTTAGGGCCTGAGCACGACGTTGTTCGATGTCGCTCTTGTGCTAGATTTAACAAACGCACTATTAAGAGAAGGTTAGACTGTGCCAGGTTAGTTTTTGGGAAGCGTTGTAATTATAAAATGCCGTCGGATGCTCCGGCCGCTTCTCAAAAAGCGCAAGGACAAAGCAGCAAAGCCTAGGTTGGAAGAGCCGTCTGTCCCGGACGTCGGTTCTTTAGAGGGCTCGGTGGAGCTGGAGGTTCTGCCAGAAGTCTCTTTGGAGTCTCAGGGAGAGACTTTACTGTTACAGGATGTTTCCTCTCAGGAGGTAGGCCAGGCTGAGGGGGCTTCTCAGGTAACTGTTCTCCCCTCCCTTCCTAAGGTGGTTAGGCCCTCCCCTTCTGTTTCCAAGGCTTCTTCGAGAGGCAGGCCTGGTTTAACTTCAGTGGGGGTTTCTCCTAGTTCTTCAGGGTCTCTGCCTAAGAAACATATGCTTAAAATGGCAGAAGATTTGATTACTATGATTAGGGGTTCTATGCCCCCTCCTGATAAGAGGCCTAGGGTGGAACCTGAGCTTGAGAGTTTTGAGCAGTGTTCGAGGCTTCTGAGTCTTGGCTGAAGACTTGCAGGAGTATTCTCCTTATTCGGATTCTGATGTAGATGATTCTACTCCTTCGGCTTCTCCTCCTGAGGATTTTTCTTTTTCACAGACTCTTCATTCCATGAGGGAGCATTTTAAATGGGAAGGTCAAGATTTTTCTGATTCCAGGAAAAGGCTAAGGGAATTTTGTTTTACCCCAGCACAGGCCTTTGGCTATACCTCCTGTTCTGGATGTGGTGGAAGATGTTTTTGCAGAGGCTTCCCTGAACCCTGATTCTTTGCCTCCTGCTCCAGTTAAACCGGATAGATATTATAGGGTGCCTGAAGCTCATAAGTATCTTTTATGTGTCCTAGGGCAGACCCAGAAACCGTTTCTCAGGGGCCTAAAGGTGTTAAGGCTTCTGTTGTTAAAAATCCTGTTCCTCCTGATAAAGAGGCAAGGGCTTTGGATAGATGGGGAAAGAAGGTGTATACTTCTTCCACTTTAGCCATGAGGGCTTTGAATTGCCAGTTCCACATGTTAAAATACCAAAATTATCTCCTTTCACAATTGAAGTCTAAGGTGGATGCTCTGGCGGAAGGTATTGAGTGTAAAGAGTTGCAGGATTTAGTTCATGTTTCTGAACAGGTGGGTAAGCATTCTTTGCAATGTGGTTTTGATGCTGTACAGGCCTCTTCGAGGGTGGCTGCCACTGGTTCTGTTCTTCGCAGGCACGCCTGGTTGAGGGATCAGAATTTGGCTGAGCATGTTAAGACAAGGATTTCAGATGCTCCATTACAATCTGATGTGTTGTTTGGTTCGCCTGTGGAAGCAGTTTTAAAGAAAATGGAGGACAAGGCTAAGTCTATGCAGACTGTTAAAGATTTTTTGCAGGTTCAGCCTCCGAAGTTTAGTAGAAATTGGCCTACTAAGGGGTGGACATATCCTTCTTATGATTCCCAGTCTAAGGGTAGGTCTAGATGTGGCAGGGGCAGAGCTCAAGGTTCTTTTAGGCCTAGAACAGGGAGTTCACCTGCTCAGTCTTCTGGTGAGGGCAGGGGTCAGTCCTTTCGTAAACAGACCCAATGACCTGCCTTTTCAGCTGCCAGAGCCTTCTCGTCTGGCAGCACCTTTGGGAGGAAGGCTGGCACTTTTCAAAGAAAATTGGAGTTTAATTACCCAAGACAGATGGGTATTGGATATCATTCACCACGGTTACAGGTTTTATTTCCATACCTTGCCTCCTTTCAAAGGCATGCCAGACATTCCTCCTCTACAAAGAAAAGAGGCTCACAAGCAAATTTCTCTGTTACTTCAAATAGGGGCCATTCAGCCGGTTCCTGTGCCAGAAAGGGGCCTAGGATTTTATTCTCGCCTGTTCCTAGTACCAAAAAAGGGGAACACGTGGAGACCAATTTTGGATTTGTCTATCCTCAACACTTATCTGGACATTCCCAAGTTCAAGATGTTGACGTTGCAACAGCTTTTACCTCTGCTGGGAAAAGATCATTGGATGGTAACTTTAGATCTCAAGGAGGCTTACCTTCATGTGCCTATCAGACTAAGTTGCAGGAAGTATCTGCGTTTTCGAGCTGGGAATTCCCATTATCAGTTCTCTGCATTGCCCTTTGGCTTATCTACTGTGCCCAGAGTATTCACAAAAGTTCTGGCTCCAGTGATAGCTTACTTCAGGCTAAAAGGAATACAAATCTATCCTTACTTGGACGACTGCCTGATTCTGGCTCAAGACAAGGAAGACCTTTTGCAGCATTTGGAATATGTGATAGCAGTGCTAAGATGCCTGGGGTATTCTGTGAACAAAATAAAGTCCAGTCTAGTACCCTCTCAAGACATGTGCTTTCTGGGTGTGAGACTGAATACAGCAACCCAGATGGCCTTTTTAACCCCGGACAAACAAAAGAATCTTTCACTTTACTTCCATCAACTATCTCTTCAGTCCGGGCTGACTGCAAGGACAGTCCTTCAAGCCTTAGGGTTCATGGCATCTTGTATTCTGGTGCTTCCCAATGCCAAACTGCATATGAGGAAGCTGCAATGGTATCTCAAAATGTATGGACACAGCACTGCCAGGATTTGGACACTGTCATTCAAATAATACCTTGCATTCAAAAGGAATTTTTGTGGTGGGCTCAGGAATGTCACCTAAACAAGGGACTCTCTGTGACCCGGCCAGAGGCGAGTCAGATTCTAACGACAGATGCCTCAGACATAGCTTGGGAGCTCATCTGAATGGAAAGTGGATACAAGACAAGTGGCCTGCCAGACTACAGCATCTACATATCAACATGAAGGAGATGTTGGCAGTCCAGTTTGCATTACTGGCTTTCAAGGAGTTACTTCTTCCAGGGCAGGTGTTGATTCTAACAGACAACACAACTGTCATGTGGTACATCAACAAACAAGGGGGAACACATTCTTATCCTCTATGCAGGCAAGCAATGATTTTGTGGGAGACTGCGCTCAGCTTGCAACTAAATCTTCAGGCAAGGTTTCTGCCGGGAGCACAGAACTCCTTAGCAGATGTGTTAAGCAGGCAAATCATGGATCCCCACGAGTGGAAACTGGATCTTCATGTATTTCGAAAATTGACAGTGTCATGGGGAACTCCAGACATAGATCTGTTCGCTTCTCCACTAAACCACCAGCTGCCAAAGTTTTGCACGAAAAGGTTTCATCACACAGCTTGGAAAGTGGATGTTCTTTCTTTCAGTTGGAAAAATCTTCATGTGTACGCCTTTCCGCCTCTGCCTCTCCTCCCAAAGGTACTCCTAAAGGTCAGACAAGACAAGCCAAGGATGATTTTAATAGCTCCAGATTGGCCTCGGCAACACTGGTACCCATTACTGAGGAGTCTGGTAAGGAAGCCTCCATGGCCTTTACCTTTGATTCCACACCTATTGTCTCAGAGGGACGGTCATCTACTCAATGTCAAGCTTCACTCTCTTCATCTAACAGCCTGGCATATTCTGTTTTGAACCACAGCAGGTCTCAACTTCCTCAACAAGTTTTGAATGTGATTATGGAAGCCAGGAGACCTAGTACAAGGAAAGTGTATGCAGACAAATGGAAGAGATTTTTATTTTGGAGTGCAGCAAAGGATTTGGAGGTTTCTGAGCCTAATTTGAGTGTGGCTCTTCAATATCTTACTGAGTTATTGGACAAAGGTTTGTCTTTCTCTTCCATTAAGATTCATGCTGCAGCAATTTCAGCTCACTATGATTGTGACCCACCATTGTTTTCTCATCCTTTGTTTAAGCAATTTCTTAGAGGGGCAAAGAATATAAGACCCCCACGTAGAGCTCCTACTCCTGCTTGGGACCTCAATTTTGTGTTGGAGAAACTTACTCTACAACCTTTTGTGCCTGCGGCTACTGCTGAATTGAAATACTTGTCATGGAAGACTGCTTTTTTGTTGGCCATTACTTCTGCAAGAAGGGTTTCTGAATTGCAGGCCCTTATGGCGGTTGAGCCTTTTTTGATTTTCCATAAGGATAGGGTATCATTACGTACTAATCCTTCCTTTATGCCTAAGGTGGTCTCTAGTGTGGCTTTAAACCAAACTATTCATTTGCCCACTTTTTATGCAGATCCCCAAAATAAAGGGGAAAAGATTTTGCACACTTTAGATGTACACGGGCAGTTGCGTTATTATTTAAGCAGGACTAGGGATTTTAGGCAGTCTCAGCAGTTGTTTGTTTCTTTTGCTTTGAGTTCTCAGGGCAAGCCTGTGTCAAAACAAACTATTTCTAAGTGGATTGGGTTTTGCATTGCATTTTGTTATTCCCATCATGGCAAGGAGATTCCAGCTGGGATTAGGCCTCATTCCACTAGGGCTACTGCCACTTTAACAGCATTTCTAAGGGGGGTGGCAACTAAGGATATTTTGGAGGCAGCTACTTGGAGTTCAGTGCATACTTTCTCTAAGCATTACCACCTTCCTCTCTACTCTAAATCTAGGGCTGGTTTTGCCACGGCTATTTTGCAGGGCATGTTGACAGCTCCAGCTTCTTTATGATTTGCCAGCCTCCCTTACCTCTGCTTTGGGATTCTACCCAAGTGTTAGGACTGCAGCAATGTGGGATGAAGAACATAGTACAGTTTTGTACCTACCATAAATGTAGATGTTCAAGATCCACATTGCTGCAGTCCAATACCTCCCTCCTTCCCTCTGTGTTTAGGGGTGGTTGTGTGGGTGGGGTTGTACTTTTGTAAATTGTATATATTGTATATATATTTGGTACAGGAGTGTTTGGTGTTTTTTGGTTTTGGCCTTATCTTTTTAAGGTCTTCTGACATCTGGGGCAAGAAAAGACTGAGGATATGACGTCGGTCATGCGCATTTGTACCCTGACGTCCTGACGTCAGACTAATGCGCCCTGACCGACGTCAGCCTTATACTTTGGTATTCGGGCCGACTGGGACAGCGGACTACCCAAGTGTTAGGACTGCAGCAATGTGGATCTTCGAACATCTACATTTATGGTAGGTACAAAACTGTACTTTCTGTCCAAAGTGTAATGGCTAAATCCAAGAAAATAGTTCCCACTTTGCTGTAAAAAGAAATGCTTGGGGAAGATACTTGAATCACATGTAGCTGTAGTAAAGTGCAAGAAACGTGATACATTAGTTAGGAAAATTGACTTGGATTGAGCAAGTAGTACAGAGTTGTGCCATATACAGTTTATGCCATATCAATTATCCAGAAGAAAAAATAGCATCTCTGGTGCCAAGGTATATATATGGAGTCAAATTAAGGCAAATTTGTTTTAGTTTAAGAAAACTTGTTTATCTTTGATATGTGAGTGTATTATTTAGAGTTCTTGGGGATGGTGTAGTAACTGCAAGAATTTGATTGTGGGTACAAGCAGCAGAAGTGAGGTTGCTTCTTACATTAGCTGGACTTACTGTCAGTTACAGAGTTGTTGATCTTGGACTGTGGCCACAGTGTTTCTAGAAGGAGAAGAGTAACTTACATAGTTTGGGTACCTTTTAAGGATGTTTTCTAGTTAGCTGATGCTGGAGGTATACCAGGCAGAGCCCCCTTGGAAGAGGCTGCAAGACCCCGGGCACATGGGAGAGCTTACATTTTCTCTTTGTCTGAGAATGGTTGGGAATCCCATAGAATAAGCTGGAGACAGTTGCTGAAGAAAGGAGTATGTGGTGTGTCCTGCTCAACTTGCTACCCTATACCTTTTAAAAGGAACAAACTATTTAAGAAGTGAACTAATCTTTACCTGTGGGGTGTGGTGGTTGTACTTGTGTGTATCCCACTTGTGGCTTCTGCACTTTTGTGTAACTTGTAACATTCCATGTGTATTTCAAGTTCATTGGTTACTACTAAGCAATAGACCTGTTAACTATTTTGAGGCCTAGCCACTGCAGTCCCACTGGTACACCCAATCAGTTATTCCCTTTATCCGTAAGGGATGGGTGGGGCAAGCCATGGGTAACTTTGCTGCTTCCCATCAATTTAACTGTACTGATTTGAAGACAGCGAGGGACTTGCTTTGCTTTACAGAAAGCAGGAAATTGTTCTGGAGGTGGGAAATTCTTTAGGAGAGCTTTCTGTCATACCAACAAGTCATTTGATCCTGTGTTTGTGTTGCTACCAGTCTTGCAGGTGTACAGTGGACCAAGCAGGACTGAGTCATCTACAGCTTTGGAGGTCAGGCATAGATTGCCCCACAGGAGTATGAAGGAGATGGAGAAGAACTGCAGGACTTTTGTATGTTCTGGGTAACACAGTGTACAACCCCAAGATTTTTTTGGTGAACAGGTGGGATTATTCAAGCTAGGTTATGGTTTTAGAGGTGTTCAAACTGAAGGTCCCATTGTATTCTTATATTTTATTTATTTATTTATTATTTTATTTTACATTTGTTGACCGGGCTAGTCCAACTGGATATATGTCCATTTTCAGTAGAGGCCCGGGGAGAAAAGCTCCATAAGTTGTACAAGTTCACAAAAGGCATAAAAATATTACATGAGAAACAAAGCAATTTAAACAGATGATTTAAAAAGATAAAATAAGATACGAGAATTTTTTTTTTTTTTTTTTTGAGTGAGCATTAGTCTGGATTAGTGCAGGAGCAAAGCCAGTGTTTATTGAGATGAATTTTTAGTTGATTTTTAAAAAGTTGGAAAGAGGTTAAAGAAGTGATATCAGAGGGTAGATTATTCCATGTTTTTCCAACAGAGTTGGAGAATAAACAGTCACCTGCATGATTGTGAGATTTACTAATATTAATCAGGAGTTTGTTAGCAGAGCGAAGTTGTTTCAGGTTATTGTATGGAGAAATAAGGCTAGAGAGTATTGGTGTATTGGTTGGCTGATATAGAATCTTATAAGCTATTAAGATTTGTTGAAGAACAAGTTGGTTAGGAAGTTCAAGCCAGCCTAATTCTTTTAGGTTCTGGCAGTGATGAGTTCGAAAAGGAGATCCTACAGCAAATCGAGCTATGTTATGATAGGATGTTTCAAGTTTCTTCATGTTGTTTTTGGAAAGATTAGTGTAAATGGGACAAGCATAGAGAAGAGTAGAAATTAGGTGAGACCTAGCAATGATAGGTCTTGCTGTAGGTGTTAGGAAAGGTTTTATTCTGTAAAGGGATCCTATTTTTTATTTACTAATTTTATGGTGTTGTTGATGTGAGAATCAAAGTTGAGGTTATTGTCAATAGTTATTCCTAATAGTTTTGTGGTTAAGTCAGGAGAAATGAGTGTTTTGTCAGAGGATGTAAGAGTAAAGTGTGGTGGAGTCAATTTGCGAGTAGGTGAAAAAAGTAACAGTTTGGTTTTCTTGGGGTTTAGGAGTAGACAGTGGTCAGAGAACCATTGTTCTACAGTGTTAAAAGCTTTTTGAGTAAGTGACTGGAGTTCTGTTAGAGAGTTAGCAGTACAGATTATAGTAGAATCGTCATGTATTGAATACAGGTAGCATGAGGAATAGCAGATTGAAGGTCATTGATAAAAATTGAAAATAGTAAAGGGCCTAGGATTGAGCCTTGGGGTACGCCTATGGAGATAGGTAGAAGATTTGAAAGTGAGTTTTTCCAAAGTACTGCCTGCTGACGATTTTCTAGGTAAGATTCAAACCAGGATAAGGCTAGCTGGTCAAGAGCAAGATATTTGAGAATATGTAGTAAAAGTTTGTGATTCACCATATCAAACGCTTTGGATAGATCGATGAAGACTGAGGATGATAAGTAGTTGTTGTTACGGTTAGTGTTAATGGAGTCAGTGAAGGAGAGTAAAGCTGTAGTGGTACTGTGTGAGGGTCTGAAACCATGCTGACAGTTAGAGAGTAGGTTGTTGTTAAGAAGGTGATTTAGTATTTGTTTGTGAATACATTTTTCCATAATTTTTGCGAGTGGTGAGAGTAGAGCTATTGGTCGAAAATTGGAAAACTCATTAGAGCTGCCCCCTTTATGTAGTGGGATGATATGAGATATCTTCCAGAGAGAGGGGAAGATTCCTTCCTTTATAGATCTGTTAATTAGGATGGAAATAGGGTAGCTTAAGGCTTTGGCACCTACCTGCAGGAATTCTGCAGGCAGTTTGTCTGCAGAGGGAGTGGTTGGTTTTAATTTTTGGAGCAGTGATGTGATGAAGGAGGTAGAGACAGGTTGTAAGTGGAGGGTAGGAGGTGGTTTTGATATAGGTGGAAGTAGGTTTGACGTATCAGGAGATAAATGACTAGCAAGTGTTTTGATAGTATTTGTGAAGAACAAGTTGAAATCATTTGCTGTTTGTTTAGGGTTATCTGGGTTAGAGTCCTGGGGATTAGATGAAATGGAGTGACCTGGAGATAGAAGATTGTTAATACTGGCCCAGAATTTTTTAGGCTCTTTATTAGTGGTATGCTGTAGGCTGGAGGTAATAGTTCTTTTTGTCTGTTAGGATAGATCTTTTAGTGTTGTTTCTAAGCTCTCTAAAATTTTGGCGGTCAGTTAGATTTTTAGTGGTTCGCCATTTAGACCAAGATTTATTTCTAAGAATGATTTTATGCCTAGTATTATTAGTTAGCCAGGGTGCTATTTTTGTTTTAGTTCTGATGGTTCGTGTTGGGGCATGTTGGTCTAGAATTGTTAAGAACGTAGAGTTAAAGTATTCTACTGCTTCATTAAGTGGGAGATATTTTAGTGAGGACCAGTTTGTTTGTTTCAGATCAGCTTGAAAATGTTCAGGGTTAAAATGTTTTTTTGTTCGAAGTGTTCTAAAGGTGGTAGGTAAAGTTAAGTTGGTTTTGTGTCTAATGACATAGGTTAAAGAATGGTCGCTTAGATCATTATATGCTCTAATCTCTATCATATGCTTATATGATCATATAAGCTCAGT
Organism: Protopterus annectens; assembly: GCF_019279795.1. NCBI lineage: Eukaryota > Metazoa > Chordata > Ceratodontiformes > Protopteridae > Protopterus > Protopterus annectens. The sequence continues at coordinate 236,172,230 of NC_056745.1, forward strand.
TTATATGAGAGATGAGTAGAAGGGAAAGATATCGTTTAACCAAAAAGAGATGTCTTTATGCATGAAGGTGCCGAAGGCTGAAATTGTGTTGCGTATTTTAAGGGGATGGAGTGTGTCATTTACATGGTAGTATACAAGAGTTCTTGTTTTCCAAAATGTATGATGGTACATTTTTTTGGCCTTCAGCTGTAAACTATGATTTTGGCACCATATCCTATACCTGGACTCCCATACAGTTTGTGTGTGTGTGTGTGTGTGTGTGTGTGTGTGTGTGTGTGTGTGTGTGTAACATACAGACACATTCCTCTCAAATTACCTTGATTTTTGACTCCGATTTTAGCTCATAAAACTGGTGATTTTTGGAGAAAAGGTGGTTAATTATATTTAATAAATAATGACAGTAATTAGAGTTATAGACTTTTACTGTATAAAATGTATATTAATTTACATTGTCTTATTCTGTCAGTGTCTCAGGTTAATAGTAGTAATATTTTAAAAGCGTCCCTGATTGCTCATAATTATTTTCGGATTTGTCCCCGATTGGTTGAGAGCTGTGCTTACACATGTTGTAAATTTCAACCATACATATATTTTTTTAACTATTTGTATTTGTACAATGTAACCAGGCAGATCCCCATGCACTTTTTCACCCACAACCCAGGCTCACTTTGGAAGACATCCAGAACCAAATGTAGGAGATCATTCTTCCAACAATACACATCAAGTAACGTGATGAAGAGGGGAAAGAGGAAAAGTGCATCAGCATGCTACTTGAGCCAGAGTTAAAATTAAGTGCTATATCAACTCAAAACTGTAAGGAAAAAAAAGGCCCTGTCAAAGTCCAGAACCACAGCACTGAAGAAGTATATGCTTTAGGTAGGACTTGAAAGTAGGACATCTAAATCAGGGTGTTTGCCTCTTAAAGCTTCTACTAGGCATATTTGAACTCTGGTTCAGGGAGATGTTGATACAGTCTTTCCTCCCCCTCTGTGATTACACAATAATTAATAAATAAACATATCCTGCTTACCAACAGTACCACATTATCTCTGTGGCCATTACCCCTTTCATGGGTCAGGGCAGCCTATATTTAAGGCAGGCAAATTCCCAGAGGACTTAAGCTAGGCTGACATGGTAAATTGGGAGTAGTTTGTGAGCTCTGAACTTGGATGAGGTTAGGCATTGCCATTCAGTGACAGAATTTTTTAATCTCCCCTGAAAAGAGGCTACTAGTCTAGTGGGATTTACCCGGCCAAGAAAGGATAGATAGATAAATAAATAAAGAACGCATTCCATCACTGTGGGGCTCTAATAAGACATGGTGCGATGTGACTTTTGGATTTCTCCTTAGTGTCACTGAACAAGTAAACACACTACATAGCCTGCGGCAAGCAGCTCTTCTGACACTGAGTGTCTAGCAGCTTTTCTTATGACTGTAAGCTCTCCATAAGTTTATTTACTGGTTTCAGTAGCCTAAGCCATTTCCTGAGTTTGGGTCACTTGGAAGAGTAGAGAGAAGCTATGGCTCTGCACTGCAGATCTGACTGATGTAGCATGTTGTGTGTCTGTTCACAATCATTTTGTACTCTAAAATAGTGAAAGTGTCTGTTGAGCCTGTATGAAGTCATCCCTCCTCATTTATCTGTGCGCCATTACCGTTTCTTTCTACTCATTGGATGAGATGATTTCTGACTGTTGCCATTAAAGGAAAATATGTTTTTCCTGTGGTTTGTCATATTGCAATTATAAGACTGTACATTTCCCTGTTGTGGCGCCTAAAGGCTAAAAGAGTTCTTTAGTAAGTTCCTTACAAATACATGCCTCTGAGATTGGTCAGCCACGTATTGTATATTAGGTATTATAAAAGGAATTGCTATCCTTGAAGTAAAACCACAAAGTAAATATGCATTTCTCTATCAGGAGAGCTTACCATACATTCATTTTAATTTGCATGTCAAACATACACATTTTTATATGAGCAAGTCATAAGCCGAGTAGGTGTAAATAAAAGCTTTACACACTGTGAATGATTAGATAGCATCTTGTGATCTTTGAAAACACTGTACATTCAGGAATTGCTAGTGTAGTCATAGGAATTTTCACTGGCATCTTTGTGATTCTGTTATCAGTGTAAGAAAGGAATAGCTACCAAAGGCCTAAATGTCACATGTATGTATTGTATACGAGTGTTTGTTGATTTTATTAGCAGTGTAGTGTACTTTTATACATGATATCTACTTACTCTTTTCTATAGCTTGTGTATATATATATATATATATATATATATATATATATATATATATATTGTAGACTAATTTCTGATATTGTCTTTGTTAAAACTTATTGTGCTTTGGTTCTGTGTATCTTTCTCTACTTATAATTCTATTGTTCTGTGGAGTTTTTCTCCCAGGGACTTGATTAAAAAGGGGGGCTCTTAGCCAGTCGGACTGTCTTGGCCAACAGAAATAAGTAGACAGCTAAATACATTTGTGCTGTCAACATACATGAGAGTACATGGGATGGGACAGTTAATGAATTTTCTGAATATGTGGAAGTATCGTAAACCATAATTGTTTGACAATGCAGGGTATACATAAGACCACAATAAACTCATCTCGTCAATGTTTTATAATTTCCAAAGAACAATTTACAAAACTTCATACCAAATGGCTTCTATAAATTCATATAAAGTATAGCAAAACCATTTTTAAATATTTTAGGTAATGGTTCTTAATGTATCAACCTTTAGTACTTAAAAAAAACAGTGACAGAAAAATGACATGCTGATAAAGAGTTTTTGTTTTTTTAACTTTTTGTATCATTTAGAACAGTTTGACTTTGTTTTAAAACAAGGTTCCTATGCTCATTATACACACTTGCATCCACAGACACTTCTTTTGGTGTGTGTGTGTGTGTGCACTTGCATCCATTGCATCCACTTCTGTATAGCAGCAGGGCTAGCCACCTGGCTGTCTGAACACTGGATGTAGATGATAGCCACTGTTGATGTGATACCCTAATCTCATGTGCAAAATGTAGAAAAGGGGCTTATGTTTGGGTGGATGTGTGTGTGGGTGTATGCATCTCACAGTCACACACACTGCAATTCATATAGTGCCTTTTTTATGTGGTGTTCCAAAGACCAAATTACCACCGTAACAGCTATAAATAAATGCAGTCTGAGGGTCATGTTGCTCAGTGCTAGAAATCTAAATCTCAAGATGCACTTGCTCGAAGCACTTCTCAAAATGGAGAACATTGACATTTGTGCTGTAATGGAGACCTGGTTTAAAGTGGCAGAAAGCACCCCTGTGCTACCAGGCTATAACTCATTCCACACCTTTCGGCTCCGAAGCTCCAAAGGCGGTGGTGTCTCCATATTCATAAAGGATATGCACACCTCCAGACTAGTAGCCCAGCATAATGCATCTGAGATAGTTCAGGTACAACTAACATTGGGTAAGATGGCGATCCAGGTCATAGCCTGTTATAGGTCTCCAAACATATCCCTACACTCTCACGTCATGTTCCTAAGCACCCTGGAATCTATCAAGGTCCAAGCCAACACTCTCATACTAGGGGACTTCAACTACCCCTCCATCAAGTGGGAAAACTACTCAAGCACCAATGCACTGACCCAACGCTTCCTGGAATTCATCGATTCCAATGCCCTGGACCAGCTCATTTTTACCCCCACTAGAGGAAACAACGTCCTTGACCTGGTTATTACTAACATGGGCAACCATTGCTCTACACCAGTAGTCAATTCCTCCCTAGTTAGATCCGACCACAAACTAATCACCATGGAAATCCACATCTCACCCACACCCCCTGCAAAGGTATCTACCATGAAAAACTTCTCCAATGCTGACTTTGCACTCCTAAAAACAGAGGTGGCTAACTTCATAGCACCCATGCCAATGGAAAATAGATGTATGACTGCTGAATCATACACCAGTGCACTGTACGAACACGTACATAAATGCATGGAACTAGCCATACCCAACAGAACCAAGACGCTCTCCTCCAAAAAAAGGAAGCCAGTCTGGTGGCCCCCTGCTATTAATAAACTCTACAACAGAAGGAAAAAAAACTGTTGCAGAAAAAGGTGAAGTCCCAAGACTGGAAAAACTCCATTATTAGCCTCAACAAAAACTTGAGATCCCTACTCAAAACCGCCAAAGCCAACTATGAAGGCAGAATTGTGGCAGACACTAAAAACAACCACAAAGCCTTCTTTAGTTGTATCAAGAATCTCCATGGCAATACCCAGATTTGCTCTGAGTTACTGCACAATGGTACCTCCTATACTGAGCCAACAGATATTGTCAACATACTGGCTGCCAGATTCAGTGCCGACTTTACCCCCACCAAAGGACCAATCTCAATACCGGAAGAATGCCAGGCACCCTGCATTACTGCAGCACAGGTTAAAGCTGCATTGTCTAAGGCCAAGAATACAGCTTCCATGGGAACCGACAATATCCCTGGCTGTGTTCTACATGATTTACAAAGTGAACTGACATCACATCTGTGTGCTCTGTTCACTCACAGCCTCACCACAGGCTTTGTCCTTACTGAATGGCACACTGCTACAGTCATCCCTCTCCATAAAGGAGAAGCGCCTACAGACCCTGGAAATTATCACCCTATTAGCCTGATGATTTTGATATGTAAGGCTATGGAGCGCGTCATCATGGACCTAATTAACAAGGATTTAGGGAACCGCCAAACTCTAGATCCCATGCAGTTTGGTTTTATGAAAGGTAGATCATGCCTGCTCAACCTGGTTGACTTCTTTGAGTCAGGCACCAGTGGTAGATGAAGGTAAGGCAGTTCATACAGCCTACCTCAATCTGGCCAAGGCTTTTGATACCATTCCTCACTAAGGAATTATTGATAAACTCACCAAACTAGGCATTAACCCTTATATTGTTAGGTGGGTTGCAAATTGGTTCACAGATTGAACACACAGTGTGAAAGTAGTGGACTCCAAGCCAGACTGCTGACCAGGCATGAGTGGAGTCCCACAGGGATCAGTCCTGGGTCCTCCCTGTTTGGTATCTACTCAGAAGTCCAGGCCAACATGGGGGGACTCTGGCTGACCAAATTTGCAGACAACTGCAAGCTGGGAGCCATTATTAATTCCCCAAGTGATGCAAACATCCTACAGAAAGGCCTCACTGAGACCAGTGGCTGGTGTCAAAACCATGGCCTTAAGCTTAATGCCAAAAAATGCATCATCATCCCCTTTGGGAAAAACTCAGTTCCCACTAATTACCACATTGATGGGAGCCCACTGAAGGTGTTATAAGAGATCTGGGGACACAGGTTGACAGCAACTTCTCCTTCGATCACCATATTGCCACTGTGGTCAGAACGTCCTTATATGTGCAGATCTCATTACCAAGGGTTTTGCATCCAGGAAGAAAGAGGCCATCATTTCTCAATACTTTTCCATCATTAGACCAATCATAGAGTATAATGCCCCATTTGGCATGTACCTCACTAGACATGTGCAACAGCTGGAGAGTCCACAAAAATACCTCACAAAGAGGATCCTAGGCCTTAAACACATGTCCTACATGGACAGACTCAAATAACCCCAGCTATTCCCTGTCTCATATCGTCTACTAAGAGGCGATCTCCGCTTGACTTTGCAAAGCCATGTCTGATCCAGCTGTGTTAGAAATGCTACATCTAAAGAAATCCCAATCCCTCTGCACCACACGCTCCAGAGACCTCAACCTCATTACCACAATCAACAACATGCTAGAGGGACAGGTTCATAATCCAGAGACTGCCCATGCTCTGGAATAGACTTCCCATACATGTCAAATAAAGCACCTCACTAGCCCTCTTCAAGAGAAATCTTGATGAGTGGTTCACCCCAGGGATCACTCCAGTGGCTCTAATTGATAGAGGCACTGGGAACTAACGACGGGCGGTACAATGCCAAGGCACTTCTATGGGCTAGGCTTGTAAAGACCCCAGGTCCATCATTAGTCTAGTACACACCTATGAACCTGTGTGTGTGTGTGTGTGTGTGTGTGTGTGTGTGTGTGTGTGTGTGTGTGTGTGTGTGTGTGTGTGTGTGTGTGTATATATGTATATGTATATATATATATATATATATGTATGTATGTATATATATGCAAATATATATGTGTACGTATATTTTATATATGTATATATATATATATGTGTGTGTGTGTGATATATGTGCATACACATGCATTAACACTGACAATTGTGTCTAGAGGGAGGGAAATGACATACATCTCTAGGTGAGAAGAAACTATTTAGAGCTGATGAACCACAGCCCACGTAAGAAGAAAGGCATCTACATATGCTTGACACCATTGAAACATGCATGCATGTTCTGCTCACTAAAACATCCTGGATCCTTTGCTGGAGAAGATGCTCCAAGTAACATCATTTGACTGTAGCTGAAAGGGTTTCAAACTGGAGTTGCAAAAATTCTTTTCCCTTTGTGTTATGTAGAAATGTTTTAAATCTAAAATTTAAGGGTTGCAAAATTCATCTTGTTGGAGACGGACTAAAGCATCTCCTTTGCAACTGTTAAATGATACTCCTGAATGCTTCTCATTTTTGTATTCTTGTTTTTAAGTTTTGCTAATTTCTTTTTCGTTCAGAAATATATTTGTACATTACAAAGGTAGCTACAGTGGAAAGGGTGTCCTCCTTGCTAACTAGTTTCTGTCTTGGCATAAACTTTCAGTTATGATATTTTCTGCAATTTTAGTTTCACTGGTTGATGTTTTTTATTGTTTAACACCTTTCTGTAAAGTCTCATGCAGTTTTGAATCATTTGACTGCAAGTCAGTATGAAGTCTGTAGACTTAAGAATCCTTTGCTTTAGAGTCATTCTTTTGGTAATGACACTAACCAATAATGAACATTTCCTTTGATTTTATTTCTGTAGGCTATATATTATATCCTGGCAGAGATGGTCATTTCATCTTAGTTAACGTGTATGTTTGTCATTTTTTCCTTTAGGCTGGTATTCATAGTCATTTGAGCAAATGCAATAGGGGTATCCCAGATAGTTACAAATGAACATAGCAACGGCAAGATTTGTAGAGGCCATTTATGCTAATGCAAAATACCTCAAGTAAAATAAGACGCAAATGAGAAATTTGGTAAAGTTAAAGTGGCTAATGAGCTGCTCTTGGCGATTCATAGTCTAATATTTGCATGGTACACACATCCTTTGTTAAAAGTAGTGCTTTTTCTTTGATATCTGAGATTCAGTCCACAAACTTGACCCCGGCCATCCTTCAGTAGTTTGTCTAAGTATGCATAAGCACTTCACGGACACACAAATGAGTTATTTCCTTCAGCAAACCCTTCAATAGTTTGTCTAAGTATGCACAAGCACTAAAATGACACAGAATACATTATTTTGCCCAGCGATAACTTCAGCAGTTTGACCATGTATGTACAAGCACTTCACTGACACCAAAATGGAACATTTCCCTCATCGATGCCTTTAGTAGTTTCACCAAGTATGCACAAGCACCAAAATTAAACATTTCCTCCTGTGATCCCTTCAGTATTTTGACCAAATGTGCACAAACACCAAAATGAAGCATTTCCTCAGTGATCCCTTCAGTAGTATGTCCATGCATGCACAAGCACCAAAATGAAATATTTCTCCAAGTGATCCCTTTAAATTTGACCAAGTATGTAGAAACACAAAAATAAAAGGCTTCTCCCAGCGATCCCTTCAGGAGTATGTCCATGTATATACAAGCACCAAAATGAATAATTTCCCTCAATGGCCCCTTCAGTAGTTTGTACATTTAGTCAGAAGCACTAAAATACAATAAAAATGTCTTTAAGTGAAGCCAACAATTGTACCTCCTTTTAAAATGTATGGCAGTAAACATTGATTTTCCCTTCCTCTTGCATCCCTGTGTTCTCTTTGCAAGTTGCTGCTTAATGGCATAAGTTCTGGTCCATTTACATGTTTAGCATGAAAATGAGGTCCTTTTAGGTTCATCTCTATGAATCCAACCAAGACTTAAATGTGTAACGCCCCTTATCTGTGTGCTAGCTCTCTCCCTATCGCTTATGCTTTAAGCTTGTTAGGCTTGTGCAACAGGGAGGTGTGTTTACAAAAACACCTCCATATTTTTTTTTATTTGCATAAGCATGTAGTACCACACTTTGTGGATTACCACTACAAAAATGTGAAGGGCTGGACTATGAATACCGCCCTTAATAACTTCAGACCATTTACTGTAGATTGCCAGGTATGGGCAAAGATGGTACTGCATTGTACATGTATTTTCTCCTAACATTGCCAACAGTTCTCTAATGTAAGATGTTTTAATGAATCAGCTGCTGTAGATACTACCTTGTACACATTTTGAGGAAGTAAGATAGTCAGGTATGTATATATATATATATATATATATATATATATATATATATATATATATATATATATATATAATTTATTTATTTGACATTTGTTGACCGGGTTGGTCCATCTGGGACGAAGTTCTTTTTCAGTGGAGACCCGGGGAGAAAAGCTCCATAGCTACAAAACATATACAAGCTCCAAAAAAAAACATATGCAAATACAGAAAAAAATACATAATAGTGTAAAGCGAGTATACAATGATAAAAGTGATTACAGATTATATACAATGTTGGCTAGATATGTATATTGAGGCGGGGAGACCAGGAAAATAGTATTTACAGTAAAGAGAAAGCAAGTTAGTAAGGAAGTTTCTGGGTAGCTGTGACGGACAGACAAAAGCGCAGCAGTAGTTGTTGAACATTCTACTGATGAGATTATAATAGTAAAGGAAAGTTTAGGGGTAAGAGTAGGCAGGAGCAGCCTTAGGTCAACTGATGCCCTAGGCAAAAGGGCTCCATGGCACCCACCTCACACCACCTGGTGCCCCTATCCTGGTCTACCTACACCAAATAAATACTGGAAAAACGCCCCTGTTAGAGCGGCGCCCTAGGTGGCCACCTAGTTGGCCTATGCCTAAGGCTGGCTATGAGAGTAGGGAAGGTTTTTGTAAGGAAGAAGGGAGGGTGAGTTTGGAAGGAGGTAGTGTTGGGTACTAGTAAGAGGAAAAGAAGTGAGTGAGTGGTCTGGAGAGATGGGTTAGTCAGAGGGCTGTTAACAGAGGCAACGTTTATTTAAGCTAAGGTGATTTCTCACAGTCTTTCTGAATAGAAGTTTGGATGTAGTGTTTCGGATGTCCAGTGGGAGTTTATTCCAGTGTTTGGCGGGGTAATAGCTATACAGGTTTTTTCCTATGTTGAGTTTGGGTTTGGTTATGGTCAGAAGGTATTGGTCTGAGCTCCGGAGTGTTCTAGCTGGGGTGTAGGATGAGATGATAGATGATATGGCAGGGCGGAAGGTGGGCCGGTATACGATGGAATGGATTATTTGGAGCTGGGAGAGTGTAAGGTTGTGAAGGAACTAACCATTTCAGTTTTTGTAGAGCAAGACAGTGGTGAGTGGAGCAAGGAAGTTCAGTGGCAAATTTTGCTACTTTCTTAAAAGTGGATTCACGTTTGGTTATAAGAGAGGTTTGTAGGTTGGTGAGAATCTGAGAGCCATAGAGAAGGGTTGTGATAGAGCAATTTTTGCTTGAGAGGAGAGAAAGTTTTTGTTTCTGTAAAGAAGGCCTAGTTTTTGGTGGGTTTGTCTTGATGATGTTTAGTACATGCTGGTCAAATTTTAGCTGGTCATCCATGATGACCCCAAGTAGTTTAGTGTGATTATCCACCATGATAGGTGTGTTGTTGTGGGAGGTGATGGAGAAGTTTGGGTCCTTCAGCTCAGAACACATATATGTATGTATATGATAATTTAAACTTTCCATTTAGAAAACAATTATTTTCTTTTCCCATTAAAATGGTGCTGTGGTAGCATTGTCGCCTCACAGTAAGACGTCCTGTTCGATTCTCAGCTAAAGTGTCTTCTGTGTGGAGACATGCGTGAATGGGCATACCTTCGTTGAAGGTTGTGCGTCAGAGCTGGCAACACGGCACGTAAAAATCTACTGCCAATCATTAACGGACCGGAGTTCCGCTGTGGCGACCCCTAACCGGGAAAAGCCGAAAGACACAACAGCATTAAAATGCAACTTCTGAGAGGCAGACTAAAAATGTTTGAAATGCTGTTTCTCATAATTGACTTAACAGTTCCTTCAGCTGTCATTCAAAAACATGTTCCTTTGTTAAACTTTAGTAAATGCTAGAGACACTTGAACATTCTAAAACATGTTTAATTCAAGAGCTGAAACTGAAAATGTTAACTATAAATGGACTGGGTTGTTAATTTTAATGTACCCTTAACTAGAAAAATAATTGTGAAATGCCTGTACTTTTATAAAATGCATGTGTAAACAAGAAATAGCTTATGTTGTAAATGCACATAATTATCTGGTTGCAGTCTAGTGACATTTCTACTCTCCTACTTGTTCTTTACGTCCTGCATAAAAACTTGTTTAGTGGTATTGCAGGTGTTCATCAGTATCACTGTTACATTAGCCTAAAGCTATATGGGTTATATCCTGCCTAGGATGTAACACTTGGCTAGTCCACAAAAGTTTCTAGCTCCACACATCCACCCGTGCTGCTGAGGCACAAACTCCAAATGGAGAAAAATAGCAGCCCTAATGCCAAAAATTCTCAGGACTTTAATGCCTCACTTGAGTGTTCCATCAGAGCTCTTGGCTCCAGTCTTCCATTGCTGGTAGACAAGTTCCCCTTAGGAACTCTTCCATACAATATTTTAATTTTTGTTTGTTTTTGATACTGTGTCTCTAAATAGACCAGCATTTGTGTATTTACTTTTTAGTGGAAATGTCTCATTATACAGAACATTTTTAGCTGGTGTTAAATATCTCTGTTTGGGCACTTTGCAGTAAAAATGTGCTGCTTTTGTACTTTTGTGTTCTGAGCTGAAGGACCCAGTTTATCTGTAAAGGAAAAGTAAGTCTATGTAGTGCTTGTATACACTTCATGGCAACTTACTGTTCGACCATCTTCTTTCTACTATGCTTATCAGGGAAAATGTATTCCTTGATATTTGGAGACAAAAGTGTACTGTTTGTGCATTTATGTATGTGATTAGTGGGACTTTTTTGGATAGGGGTGTGTGTAGTACTTGTGAACACTTGAGTGAAGACTTACCTTTTCGTCAACTCCTTACAGCTGTGCTTACCAGTGAACAGGCTTCTCTCCTGGCAGGAGCATGGATACCTTTACCAGTCCTGTGGTTCTTTTTCCTGATGTACCTAAGCTACTAAGGAGCCCTTGTCTACATCATGGGCTCACTTAGCGCCTCAGCAACTGGTGGGTGAATCAGCAATGGTCACCATTTCTTCCTCAGACCACTCACTGGTTTTCTTAGGACCCTGTGGTGTAATCCCTACCATCAACATAGACATCCTGTATGGCTGTTCCAGTGTCCATTCCAGACATTGCAGAACCACTTTTTTTGGTCATTGGAGTTTTTCCAGGAGGTTCTTCCTGCAGTGGTTGAGGTAAGATCCCTGTTTCCCAGGAAGTGCTGTCCTTCATTTGGTCTCCATCTATGTTCGTCTCTAGAAAAAAGAAACAAAAAAGTAGATGTAATTCTTCTGAAACCATGTTTCTGTTAATAACAATGAATTACTTACCTTGGCTAAGAGCTTATTGCAAGTTTTAAATATTGTGGAATGGCAGATATATCTGAGTTTAAATCATAGTTCAACTATTTCTGAGGATAGTTTTACCTCAGGATTCTGATAAGGATAGAGGCAGGTCTTCATCTGTGTTTTCTTCACGTGTCCCTGACTCTGATTCTGAGGAGAGTTATTCCTAAGTTTTTCCTGTAGAGCAATTTTCCTTTGCTGAGATTGTGTCCAAAATACATAATTTGTTTCAGTGGGAACAGGTGGATGTCCAATCTTTAAGGAAATGATATGGCATTTTTCCACACACTAATCCTATTCCTCTTATTATGGCAGCCTTGGAAGATGCTTTTTGACTTAGCTTGTAATAATCCCGATAGTCAATCTTCAGGTCTTAAAAAGGCAGACAGCCTTTATAAAATTCAGATTTAATCCATTAACTATTTCTATTTCTTCTCTAGATGCTAACAAGTTTTTTGGTCAATGGCAGGCCTTCACCTTTAGATAAGGATAGTAAAGCCTTTGACAGGTTTGGGAAGAAAGAAAATCTTTTCTTCTTTTACTTTAGCCTTCCAGCATTCTTCACCCCCCCTCTTCCCCACCATTTCTTCATATCCGTCCCAGAAACTGGTTCTTCGTCTTCCCCTTTGGCAGCAGATTGTTTTCAGACATTTGGTTTCTGAGAGTAGTCCAGGAGGGTTACAGATGGCACTAGAAAAAACTACTACTTTTTTGAGGTATTGTTGTTTCTGGTTTTAAATTGTATGCTCTCTTTCAGGTATCCTGGCATTAAAAAATGTTTATTTTTTTAGCTTAATCACCATGGTAATGACATGTGCACTGGCAGCATTGCAAGGGCTGCCTGTGCCCCCTCCATCCCTGCCTGCATTCTTCCCCACTTGTGGTGGCAGATGCTACCAACAGAGACTTGGGTGTTCACATTCACATCTTCCTGGCAGCAGGTCTCTACATCATGACTGGCCTCAGCTCAGCATGTGAGGTCTGTTGTTAATGCAGCAGCATGAGCCAAGCCTCAGCTCAGCATCTGAGGCCTTGTTATTACTGGAACATCATGAGCCAAGCAGGAACTGCCATCCCACCCCAGAATAGCACTCCTATTCTCCCTGCCTGCACCATCAAGCACCCAAGCTGGTAGTCAAATGTGGGTCACCTGGGCTCTAGTCAGGGCGTTATCATTCTATGCCACTAGCATGGCCAATACTTGAATTTTTAAGGTATTTTAAATAGACAGTGAAGATAGCCTGTGTTTTGGCTTCATATAGATACTGTTACAATTTCACAACGTCCTTTTTACAAATATCTTTTGAGTTTGTTCACAGCAGATACATTTTTATTATTCAAACTGAGTAAAAAAACATAGTAAGAACGCAACCCACAATGTAGTCATGAAGTAAAGTACCAAGGCCAGAATTTATAGACATATGCATGCTGCATTCTTTCACTGGTGAGCAGGAATACACTCCAGTGTAATGTATACTCCAGTATAATGTACACCAGTATACAAATGGTGTCAGTCTGTCTGACTGAGCAGCTAGATGGGCTCTGGTGTCAAAATCCAAGCAAGGTTACTAAGTTTCAAGCCTACTAAATTAAGCAAAGTGAACAGTATGTTGTGAGGCAAGGCAACCACACACTGGCTAATAGCATGAGTTGGTGTGTGCTGCAGACATTCAAGAAAAAAAAAACGAGAACTGTAAGAGTGAATCACGTGTGTCAGAGAGAGACATAAACATTTGCTAAAATATACAAGACTAGTCATTCCAGATTCAATGCACAAAGGAGCAGTAGACATAGCTCATAAGTCTCATTGCCTTCATGACCACCAAGCTACCTGCCTCCTTTGACGTCAGTGTTCCTGCTGGATCTCCAGTCTTCTCCAGTGATGCTGCAGTGGGACGAGGCCCCTGGGCATGTGTCTTCCTGAAAAGTGAGGTCAGCTGGTAAAGGTGCAGCACTCTTCCCTTCTCTTTACAGCAGCAGCAGCACTAACTCCAGCAGACACCTGAACCGTTGCTTGATGTTGACCCAGCTGACCCCAATTCAAGTGTTTATCCCTCTATGTCAGTGGAGCTGGCTTAATCAAAAACCATGGCTTCTGCAAGGAAGAAAATATGGATGTTCTTCTTGTTTCACTGTTGCAGTCATCACATTTGGGTTACCCTGCCAGGGGTAGCCCTCAGTCGGCCCGAATACCAGAGGCTTAGTATTCCTGTGTTGGTTGCTGTCACTGCAGGAATGACATCAGGTCATCAGTGGTATAAAAACAGGCGTCTGACGCCATTACATCAGTCTTTCTTGCCGAGGAGCCTGAAGCAGAAGCAGTTCGCACGAGTGCCGTCGGGTGCTACCTGAGTTTTTGTTTCCGAATTGAAGTCTTCTAAAGCTAAGTACCCCATTGGGATTCTTTTTTCTTGCTCTAACCAATGTCAGAAAAAGTTAACAATTGTCTCGATTGTGGAAAGCAAATACCACGCTGAGACTTCCATTCTTACTGCATTACCTGTTTAGGCCTAGACCACGATGTCCCCCGCTGTCACTTTTGTACTTTGTTCAATGCCAGAACTGTACGTCATTGGGCTCTTTTTCTCTCTCAGTCCTCAAATTCCAATATGGCTTCAGTAAGCCATCCAACTACCGATCTTCCAAAAAAACGTAAGGATAAAGACAGAGACAGACAACACAGGTCCAAAACTGCCGATGACTCTTCCGTTAAGCTAGTCGTCAGTTCACTGGTCCTCAGTGAGGTGCTTTCGCAGCCCCTGATGCCCGCTTCTGTGGATTCACAGGCTGCTGCCGATACCATTTTGGAGTCCAGTATGCTGCGAGACTCTTCGACTAAGGATCCTGCGGATGTCTCTACCTTGGATGGGTCCAGAGCCGCTGAGCAGGCACTGGCTTCCGAGGAAGTACTTCACACTACTGATACTTGACACAAACTGACGATTTCTTTGGGGTCTTCAGTTCTTTCAAAAACAACTGAGTTTCTAAGGCCCAGGGTACGAACCACACCAAAAAAAACGATGACCCAAGCTCAGGCACCTGCTTCCTTGCCTCAGTCTCAAATGGTTAAAATGGCAGAAGACTTTATAATGCTTATTAAGGGAAGCCAGGCTACCCCTTCCAAAAGAAAAAGAGACTTGTTCCCAGTAGTCTTATCTGAACAGGAGTCCGATGACTCTGATGCATCTAAATATGAAGATATGCAACCCCTCTCTGCTTATGAGGATTTTGAAGCAGAAGAATCCATCCCTTCAGCCTATCCAACTGAGGATTTTTCTTTTGGGAAACCCTACATACTTTAAGGGAGCATATCCAATGGGAATGTCAGGACTATCCTCAGTCTAAAAAGAGACTCGGGGAATTCTTAGATCTACCACAGCACAGACCTCTGGCCATTCCTCCTGTCCTGGATGTTGTGGATGATGTTTTTATGGAATCCAGTTTGACTCCTGACACTCTCCCTCCTGCTCCCAGGAAACCTGACAGGTATTATAGAGTCCCTGACTCTCACAAATTTCTTTTCAAAAATCCTACTGCTGACCCTGAGGTCATCTCTCAAGGACCTAAAGGAATCAAAGCAACCTCGGCTAAGAATCTCACCCCCTCAGATAGGGATTCCCGAGCATTAGACAGATGGGTAAAAAAGTATACACCTCTGCTACTCTTGCTATTAGATCATTAAACTGTCAGTTCCACATGATGAAATATCAGTAACATAGCATGGAACTCCTCAAACAAAAAATATCTTCTTTTCCTGCATGTGCAGAAAATCGAGTTATAAAAGTTAATGCATTCTGCAAGTCAAGTAACTAAGCACACCTTACAATGTAGTTTTGATGCCCTAGAAGCATCTTGCAGGGGCAGCAGTCACCGGTTCTGTCATTAGAAGGCATGCTTGGCTTAAGGAACAGACCTTGCCAGACCATGCCAAGTCCAAATTATTGGACGCACCCTTGAACAAAGACAATTTATTTGGCACCAAGGCAGAAAAGGTCTTAAAAAAGATGGAAGAAAAAGCTAAATCTATGCAGACAGTTAGATTTCTTACAGGTCCAGCCTCTGAAGTTCAGTAGGCATTGCCCTTCCAGACACTGGTCCAGCCTCCGAGGTTCAGTAGGCATTGCCCTTTCAGACACTGGTCCTTTCCTGCCCCCTCCAGGCCAGCTCATCCCAGACCCAGGGGAAGCAGACCCCCCCCAGAAACAGCCCCAGGGAATGCAGAGATCTAAGCAATGGAGTTCCTCCACTTCAAAAACAGGGAGTGCAAAGCCATCCCCTTATGGTAAGAACTCACTATGACTTCACACTTCCACCCCCCTCCCTCTGCCCACCTGCTCGTGCCCCTAGGAGGAAAACTCTCCTTCCATGCAGGCAACTGGGCCACCATTACCAACGACTGCTGGGTCCTCAACATAGTGTCCCAAGGATAGAAATTTTATTTCCACACACTGCCAACCCCAAAAGGGTTCCCAGATCTTCCTCCAAACCAGTGGGCAGAGGCCAAAAAAGCAAGTCCTTTCCCTGCTTTCCATGAGGGCCATAGAACATGTTCCTGCAGAACAGATAGGCCAAGGTTTCTACTCCAGACTCTTCCTGGTATCCAGAAAAGAAGGCACATGGTGCCCCATCCTTGATGTATCCATTCTAAACAACTTTCTGGTGATACCAAAATTCAAAATGCTCACCCTCCAGCAGCTTCTTCCTATGCTTTCCAAGGATGCTTGGTTAGCCACCCTAGACCTAAAAGAGGCCTACCTACACATCCCAATCAGGGAATCATGCAGGAAATACCTACGTTTCATGGCGGGATCTCTGTACTTTCAGTTCTCTGCGCTTTCCTTTAGCTTCTCTACTGCTCCCAGAGTTTTCACAAAATGTCTGGCTCCCACCATTGCTTTTTGCAGACAAAGAAATATTCAAATTTACCCATACTTAGACGACTGCCTGATTCAGGACCAACTGACCTCCCTTGGGTATACTATCAATGAAAAGAAATGAAAACTAGTCCCCACACAAAAAATTGTATTCCTGGGAGCAAGCCTGGACACAGCATCCCAGATGGCATTGCTTACTCCAGAAAAACAAGCCTGCCTGACAGGCTACTTCTCTCAACTAGCCACCAGAACCCAGTTATCTGCAAGGAAAATCCTGCAAGCTCTAGGGTTCATGGCCTCTTGCATTCTACTCATTTCATATGCCAGACTGCATATGAGAAAACTACAATGGTACCTAAAATGCCTTTGGTATCAGCACTCTCAAGACCTGGAAACTCTTATACCAATGACACCTTGTTTAAGGAAAGATTTTCTTTTCTTTAGTGGGCAACAGCATGCAACCACAACAAGAGACTTCCCTTCTCACAACCCCAAGCCACTCAGACCCTCACCACAGATGCATCAGACTATGTTTGGGGTGCTCACCTGGACAGCAGGTGTATTCAGGGCCAATGGAGCCCAAATCAAATACATCTGCACATCAACCTAAAAGAGATGTTGGCTGTTCAGCATGCACTAACAGCTTTCAGACCCCTACTCTCTCCGGGGCCTCTACTGATCAAAACAGACAACACCACCGTGATGTGGTATATCAACAAGCAAGGAGGGACTCACTCTTATCCTCTCTGCAGGCTCGCCATGCCCTTTGGCACACGGCTTCAGCCATGCAACTACACCTCTTAGCACAATTCCTGCCAGGCTCTCTAAACTCACTGGCAGTCAACTTAAGAAGAAACCTGCTAGAGCCACACGAGTGGCAGCTAGACCTCAGAACCTTCACCCTTGTAACCCAGAAATGGGGCACCCCCAAAATAAACGTCTTTGTCTCCCATTCCAATCATCAGCTCAGCAGATTCTGCACCAGGGAACCTCACAGCAAGGCCTGGGAAGTGGATACTATATCCTTCCAGTGGGTAATGCTCTCAGTCTATGCATTTCCCTCTCTACCACTCATTTCAAGGGTACTGCTCAAAATAAAGGAGGAAAAACCAAGGGCAATCCTGATTGCCCCAGACTGGCCACACCAGCACTGGTACCCACTGACGCGCAGCCTGTCAACCCTGCCACCATGGCACCTACCTCAAATCCCAACACTCCTAACCCAGAGGAATGGAGAATTCATGCATTACCAATTGCAGACCCTCAACCTGGCAGCCTGACTTATTCTCTGACCTCTCCTGAAGCTGCCAGCCTAAGCAAACAGGTTCTAGATGTTATACGTGAGGTCAGATGCCCCAGCACTAGAAAATCCTATGCTGACAAGTGGAAAAGGTTTTGCACTTGGATCCACGTTAGGGGAGCTGGAATAGCACAGCCCTGTCTACCTCTCATCCTGGATTACCTGGCAGACCTACTACACAGGGGTCTATCCTTCTCTTCTATTAAAATTCATGCCTCAGCCATCTCTGCTCATTTCAGCACAGAGCCACCGCTATTTTCACACCCTCTCATCAAGCAGTTCCTAAGAGGGGCTAACAACTTAATGCCACCTGGAAGAGCTCCTACCCCAGCCTGGGACCTTAAATTTGTGTTGGAAAAGCTCACCCTGCCCCCCTTTGAACCTGCATTTCATCAGAGTTAAAATGTCTCTCTTGGAGGACAGGCTTGCTTCTGGCCATAACTTCAGCTAGAAGAGTATTAGAGCTACAAGCACTCATGGCTGTGGAGCTCTTCATCATTTTCCATGCTGACAGTGTCTCCCTCAGGACTAACCCATCCTTCATGCCTAAAGTGATGTCCAGTGTGGCTGTCAACCAATCCATTAATTTGCCCACCTTTTCCCTAACCCACAAAACAAGGGGGAAAGGATCCTGCACTCTCTAGATGTGCACAGACAGCTCAGGTTCTACCTAGACAGGACTAAATCTTTTAGAAAAACTGATCAATTGCTAGTCAGCTTCTCTGCAGGAGCAGAGGGCAAGGCCATAGCCAAACTAACTATCTCCAAATGGATAGCACACTGCATCCATTTCTAGTACAAACAGCATGGGAAAGCACCCCCAAAGGGGGTCAGGGCACATTCCACCAGAGCAACCTCCACCTCTGCAGCTTTTCTCAGAGGGGTCCCCACCAAGGACATCCTGGAGGCTGCAACATGGACATCCATTCATACCTTCACCAAGCATTACCATCTGCCTATCCTTTCCAAATCCAGTGAAGGCTTTGCCAATGCAGTCTTGCAGGGCATCCTAGCCAGCCCCCAGGCTTCTTGACTGCTTCCACCCTTTTCTTCAGCTTTGGGAATCAACCCAAATGTGATGACTGCAACAGTGAAACACGAAGAATATAGTACAGTTGTGTACACTTACCATAAATCTAGATGTTCAAGTGTTTTCACTGTTGCAGTCCTGGTTTCCCTCCCTCCGTCCTCCTTGTCTCTTTCTCTCTCTCTCTCCTTGCAAGTAAATTTTGGTATTTACTTTCTACTGGTGGTGTTCCTCCACCTTAACCTAGCTCCCTATTGGGGGGGTCCTGACAGAGCAAGAAAAATTGATGTGATGGCATCGGCTGCCTGTTTTTATACCACTGACGACCTGACGTCAGTCCTGGATCAACAGCAACTGACGGAGAAATACTAAGCCTCTGGTAATTGGGGCGACTGAGGGCTACTACTGGCAGGATAACACAAATGTGATGACTGCAACAGTGAATACACTCGAACATCTACATTTATGGTAAGTGTACACAACTGTACTTTCCATACAATGGATCATATGACAGATGTTTTTCAAGAAGGACATCCTCTGCCAGTGTTACACTATAAAGAGTGAGTGTGTTGTGCTGCAGATATTGCCATTTCCAAAAGACAAGGTCAGAGGGGCACAGGCCCATGTGTAGCTTCAAAAC
Source organism: Protopterus annectens (assembly GCF_019279795.1). Classification (NCBI taxonomy): domain Eukaryota; kingdom Metazoa; phylum Chordata; order Ceratodontiformes; family Protopteridae; genus Protopterus; species Protopterus annectens. Next base: position 236,191,764 of record NC_056745.1, read on the forward strand.
TGCTGTTGAATTCTGGAGTTGTTAACAGTTGCATTAGCTGGTAATGTGGTCGATGGATCAGTCAATGAACATATTGCACAGAGCCAGGGTGGCTTCCTTGCAACAGCCGTTGTTTGCTCATCTGTAAAGATCTCATTCACTGACTGGACCTCTGACTTGATTTGCTGCTTTGCAGTGATTACTGTGTCAGTAGAATACACAAACTAGTAAAGGCTGCATTATAGTATAGTCAATCTTTCCTCCTTACATCAAAGATGACCATCGTACCTCACATCACAGACACTGCTGTGAGTATATCATATGTCCTTCTCAAATGAGCAAAGGATGTAGTCCTTATCTGAATTTTAAGCGTTTTACAGCCTAATCCCAAATGCTAAGTGCTTTCTTTAGAATTGCCTTGATTACCATTTTTTATTCTTACGTGTAGCTTCTTGTATTTTACTGTTTTTTGTGTTATATTTGTGTGTTTCTATGTGTTCTTTTTTTAACTTTTCCCATTTTCTGATTGAAAATGGTTGAGCATGGCACAGTTCACACACTCATTTATAAAATATAAAATAAAACCAAATATCTTACAGGGTATTACTGTAAATGTTCAGGCATAAAATGTTTGCAGCTGGAACAGCATTTTAACTCCAGAGATGTGAATGAATTTGCAATCACACTGCAATATCTGGCATGGCTTTGTGGTAAATCACGTTGTCTATGGTGTGCAGGATCCTGGGTTCGAGCCTTGCAGAGGCTGTTTATTTGTCAAACCCAGAGCTGCTGGACATGCTACACTTAAAGAAATCCCAATCCCTCAGAGCCACGCGCTCCAGGGATCTAAACCTTGTCATCACAATAAACAAAACATGCTGGAGGGATAGGTTCCTGACCCAGAGACTCCGCAGACTCTGGAATAGATTGCCCATACATGTCAAGCAGACTGCTTCTTTGGCCCTCTTCAGAAGGAACCTTAATGATTGGATGAGAGAAAGGAAATTCACCCCGGGGATCACATCAGTCTCCCTGCTAGACAGGGGTCCAGGGAAGTAAATAGTGTGGGAAGAAATAGCAATGGAATTGTTATGACTAGGCTTGTATAGGCCCTAGGGCTAATAGCCTAGTACCAACCTATGAACCTATGCAGGGAATGCTTGAAAATCATTTTTTTTAACGTTATTGTTATGTACCTTAATGCACCCTATTTATAGTGCTTTGACTTTTATATATTGTCCAGCATTTTGCATCTTGAGAAAATGAAGATGGTCATCTACAGGTAGCTTTGCCATGACAAACATATTGCATTTGTTACCAGTGTCTATTTCTGATGCATCAAATAAGCCCCGCAATGGTATGTTTATCTTCCATATTTATAGAGAATTATGGACTTTCTCCGGTTTTCATGTCCCTGCATTGTTTGCTGATGTCTGGGCTAGTTCATAGATGAAGTAATGCTATATCTCTGTTATCCACCTCCATCTCTGGTTTTAATCTGTAATTTCTTTCTATTCTAAAACTTGGCATGGTTTAATTTGACTGTCTATTGACATTGCTACTGGTCTGGAGTAATGGTACTAAAACAACTATAATATCTGAATTCTGAAACAATTTTATATATATGGATGTTTGGTAGGAAGGAGCATTTCAAATTCAGATCTTTCTGTCTCTCTCTTATGAAGTCTAGAGTTGTATGTCATTTATTCCAGCAAATAGCATAACCTTGCAAATACCGTAATAAAGCACTTTGCAACCTTAGTCTAAGGGCACAGCATTTGTTGTGAAGTACAGTTTTGCAGTCATTGGCTAGTTTATCAAAACTGTTTGAGGATTACCTAGGCGACTTGCACATAGTCATGGGATTCTTTAGCCTGTTGTCGTAACTGATCACAGATTGCGTAAGACTGAACAGACTGTGTACTAACCTGTGTTGTAACTCTGGAACAGCTTGATTTGTAGCTGTGACAGCTTGTAACCACTTATGCAAATGTGCTGAGGCTCACCTTTTGATCAGATGACTAATGACTTTGCAAATGTGTTGCAACCTTAAATCTTCTGCTTTGTGTTTCATTTTTGTTCTGTTGTGCTTTGAGGAAATCCAGCTTCATTGAGATAAGCTGATAAAACTGCAGTGAACAGCTGTGGTTGGAATGTGACAGGATTACCTGGTTACGGTAGCTGTTATGATAAACCTCTTTTTTTATTGAAGCAGGTAAAGATAAGCATGTACTAATTTTATTGAAAACACTATATTATAATGCAGTACTAAAGGGAAGTATATAGGTAAATGTCTTCTAGATTTGAATGCCTTACTGAAGAATACTTACCTTGTTTATGGGATTCCTTGCTGTGTGTTTTATCCCCACATAGAATTGAAATAATTTGAAGATTATCTGATCCAACGCATACAGCATTAATTATGTTATGTGTTACTCATTTTCTTTGACATTTGGGTAACCAGAACACAGTTGCACCACAGAGGAACAAAATAACAAGACTGGTATAAACATAAAGTTAATACACGTTTCCTTTTTTCCATTCTTTTCTGTCCTTTTTTTTTATTTAATGTTTTTGGGTATAGCAGGGCTCCATGGCATTAGGCCAAGGAGCCAGATAACACACCTCAATTCTTGGGATATAATTTTTTAGATAATCTGACAGTTTTATCTCTGGATGATTTTACTTGTGATGACCAAGGTGGAAATTGGATTTTTAAAAGATTAATTTCTGTATGTTCAAAGGGTGATTGAAGTGTCAAAGCATACCTCTCAGCTTTCAAAATCATAGCAGGGGGCCATCAAAAATCACAACAGAGGGTCCAAAATCGTAGCATTAAAATTTATGTTGAGTAAATTCTCGCCTGTAGGTGGTGGGGCACGAATGTGTACATCTATCCTCTTGGCCAGTGCATTGTATAAACTTAGAATCTTTGTGGTGTGAGAAGATGCACACCTACATAACCATACCAGAGCAGTGTGCCCTTACTACACTGTAAAAAGATGCACACCTACATAACCATAGCAGAGCAGTGTGCCCTTACTACACTGTAAAAAGATGCACACCTACATAACCATAGCAGAGCAGTGTGCCCTTACTACACTGTAAAAAGATGCACACCTACATAACCATAGCAGAGCAGTGTGCCCTTACTACACTGTAAAAAGATGCACACCTACATAACCATACCAGAGCAGTGTGCCCTTACTACACTGTAAAATGATGCACACCTACATAACCATAGCAGAGCAGTGTGCCCTTACTACACTGTAAAAAGATGCACACCTACATAACCATAGCAGAGCAGTGTGCCCTTACTACACTGTAAAAAGATGCACACCTACATTACCATAGCAGAGCAGTGTGCCCTTACTACACTGTAAAAAGATGCACACCTACATAACCATAGCAGAACAGTGTGCCCTTACTACACTGCAAAAAGATGCACACCTACATAACCATAGCAGAGCAGTGTGCCCTTACTACACTGTAAAAAGATGCACACCTACATAACCATAGCAGAGCAGTGTGCCCTTACTACACTGTAAAAAGATGCACACCTACATAACCATAGCAGAGCAGTGTGCCCTTACTACACTGTAAAAAGATGCACACCTACATAACCATAGCAGAGCAGTGTGCCCTTACTACACTGTAAAAGATGCACACCTACATAACCATAGCAGAGCAGTGTGCCCTTACTACACTGTAAAAAGATGCACACCTACATAACCATAGCAGAGCAGTGTGCCCTTACTACACTGTAAAAAGATGCACATGCTCATTTCCTTGTCTTGCTATGTGGACCTGTCGCAACTATAGTTTACTAACTGAATTGACATGTTTGTGTATTTTTATTTGACTAGGACATGGTTCTGGGAATTTAAAGGCACTTGTGCTGCCATTAAATAATAATAATAATAATAATAATAATATTAAAGAAATAGAAGATGGCAGCACAAGTCATACCTCTCAAGAAATCTGGAGAAGACCAAAACTATTGCAGAAAAAAGGCCCCATAAATAGGGACATATTTTAAAAATTGTTTTTTTTAACTTTGAAAGTTTTAGAATAACAGAGTTTGCATTTAGCATGCATTTTCTGAAGGATATGAAATCTGAAACTCAAATGTCTGAGTCTCATTATTTAGTGATTTCAGTCCTAAAAGATTTACCAGAAAACCACAAATTTTATGAGGGACAGACCAAAAATTACGAGGCAGATATATGGGCATTCTGTGAAAATCTGGACAGTTAAGAGGTATGTGTCAGTGTAGAACTGAACAGAGAGCTCCAGGCATTTCTAACCAAGTCTCATACACAGTCTACAATTTTCTTATCCATCTGGGGCAATTTTAATGTGATGCCTCCCCCCCCCAAAAAAAATGATTTAGCTTATTTTACTTCCATATGGTACCTAGATCCATTTATAGAACTGTTCCAAAAGTATGTTGTCATCTGATTAAATTATTGCCTTTAAACGCATCCATTTCTTACAAAAAATATATTGCATTTTCCACAGCCCTGTGTTCTTCCTGTTCATCATAACAGTATAGATGTTGTTCAGTGTGTAACCTGTCTCTCTCTCACACACACATACACACACGTGGCTATGAATTACACTTGTATGACTGTACAGATCTCCAATATTTGTTTGCTGTCAAATTAATTAATTAATTTATTTATTTTACATTTGTTGACTGGGATAGTCTTACTGGATACATCTCCATTTTCAGCGGAGGCCCGAGGAGAAAAGCTCCAAACTACAAACTACATACATGCTACAAAACACTATTTCATATATACATATAAATCAGGTTTTACAATTTCCAAACAGAATTACATTCATTACAAGGATCAAAACGTAACTCAGTCACACAAGTTAATACAAAGTTATTAGGTTATTAACCAAATAACTAGAATATAGTCACCTAGAGGTACTTAGAGGCAGGAGGACCTCATTAGGCACACAAGTTAATCGGGGGTAAAGTAAGGACATGTCCACTTTATTTTAAAGTATAGTATAAGATTTTCTTGAAATGGGATAAAGAGGGTTCTGATATTAGGTCATCAGTGAGTGAGTTCCATGTTTGTTTTGCCTACAGAGTTGGCAAACAGAGCATCCCCAGCTGCGTTGTTAGTTTTGAGCGTGTAAACTAACATTTTGTTAGATGATCGGAGCATCTTGAGGTTCTGGTTAGGGGGTGATAAGGCCTTTAAGAACAGGTGTGTATTCAGACTGGTAGAGAATCTTATGGGCAATTACTAGTTGACTGACTTTAAGTAGGTTCGGTAGTTCAAGCCATCCTAGAAGATTAAGGTTAATACAGTGGTGGCTTCTATAGTCTGTACCAGTGGCAAATCTAGTAATGTGATTATAGCAGCTAGTGAATTTGTGCAAGTCAGTTTTACTCAAGCTTGAGAGTAAGGGGGAGGCATAGCGGAGGGTAGAGAGTAGATGTGTGTGGGCAGTAACAGTCCTAGCTAGGGGAGTTAGGAAGAGTTTAATCTTATATAGAGAGCCAAGTTTTTTATTAACTGTTTTAATCGTATGGTTAATATACAAGTCAAACTTAAGGTTATTGTCAGCTATTACACCTAGGAGCTTGGTTGAGGGATCTGGTGAAATAATGGTGTTTTTTTTAGATTTTATGGTGAAGATCGATACGGTGGACCTTTGAGATGGAGAGAAAAGTAGAAGCTTAGTTTTGTTGGGATTTAATATGAGATGGTGATTAAGAAGCCAGTTTTCAACTGTGTTAAAAGTTTTTTGGGATAAAGACTGCAGTTCTGTTGGCAATGTGGCTGAGCATATTAGAGTCGAGTCGTCCACGTATTGAATGCAGGTAGCCTCTGGGATGACTTTGTGCAGGTCATTTATAAATATAGAAAATAGGAGGGGTCTTAAGATGGAGCCCTGGGAGACTCCTAGGGTGATGGGTAGCAGGGTGGATAGGATGTCCTTCCATAGGACTGCCTGTTGTGTGCCACTCGTGTAAGATTGGAACCATTGGATAGCCTGGGTGTCTAGGGAAGTGGTTTCCAGTGATGTATAAATATTTGGTGGTTTACTATGTCGAAGGCCTTGGAAAGGTCTAAGAAGATGGCTGAGGAAAGTTTATTATTGTTTCGGTTTTGATTTATAATATTAATGAAGGAGAGAAGGGCAGTGGCGGTGCTATGGTATGGTCTAAACCCATGTTGGGAGTTTGTCAGGAGATTGTTCATGAGAAGATAGTTTAGGAGTTGTCTGTGTATGCATTTCTCCATAATTTTGGCAAGTGGAGACCGGATATCTATGGATCCTATAATTAGAGAGCATCAATACATTAGTGGCTCAAATGTATCTCTGCTTGTGACTTTCAGAACCAAATAGTGAAACCCATTGCAATCCTTCTCTGTTCTCTTAACTTCTTAGCTCTGGAGTCAGAGACAAAGACCTGGAATCATGAACAGATTTGAAGCGTTGCTCTTGTGTGGTTAGAAATTTAAGAGTTAAAAAAAAAAAAGAAAAAAATATGTTCAGAGCAGAGAGGCTTTGCAATGGCAAGCATTTTCTGAAGAATGTGTAGTTTGGAGGTCACGTGCCTGTTGTTAGAACAGAATAATGCACTAGCATTTATAATGCTTATCTTATTGTTGTAAGAGAAGTCAGTAATGCTTGGATAGAAATCAGCAAACACTTTTCTTAGTATGCAAGATCTGCTTAACTGTGTTAAGTAGTTCTGCTTAGAAATGTCTACAGTCTAAAATCATCAGTTTTTCTTTAAACATTGCTTCTTTCTTGTATTGTTTAAAACACCTGTTTGCTGTTTAGCCTTATAACCAAAAATGTTTCCTTGTAACTAAAGATTCATTATTTTTCTTGGGACGTTGTTTTACTAGAATGCAATTTTCTGACATGGCTTACACATATCTCTATGGAGTCTATGTAGTATTTTATTTTTTGTCTATATTTCTAAAAACAAGTGACTATTGCCTTCCTTTTTTACATCTTGTTCCCCAAATTCCTCCCTCCCTGTCCAGTCTGTTAAAAATGTCAGATCTCTGATTTAAAAAAAAAATGGGCTATCTTATTCCTTTGTTTATGTTCCTAATATGGTTCTAGTTGGAGTGTTGAGACAGTGCAGGCAAATTGATGACTCGTGATTAAACTATATTTTCTGATTTTAAGTCACATACCTATAGAGGAAATAGCGAATTGAATAAATATGATGAGTGTAGCATAACATACAAGCCAAGAACTCAGTTTGGGGTGGTAAAGATATGAACAAAAATGCCACTGAGAACTGGTCAGATCAAATGTTGGGATGAAACTGACATGATCGCAGCGGATATTAGCCTATTGGTAATATGTCTTTGAAGAGAGTTTAGGCTGTGCTCCACATAAAAAATGTGAAAGGAGAAATGTTTAAACATTTTGACTTTAATTATCAAATGTAGGACAAAATTAAATTAACGTCCTTGATGAGGAAAATAAATACAACTGAAATCTTGGTGGGGGTATGTTTTAAGCAGAGGATGTCTCTTTTCTTGATGCCAAACAAAATGAACTAAGCATTTAAAAACAGACTGTGGGGAAAAAAAAGATGTGAGGCAAAAAAATTCCACATAGAAAATATGTAACCTACCAAACATATGTGCAGGCAGTAACTCAAATGGCTGGATGTGTTGGTGAAGATGATAGTTTGGAGCTTAATAAAGTGCCTTCCATGTGCACCAGGTTATTAAAGTTGCTTTTAGACACCATCAGAAATGGTGAAAGTTGCATCCCATGCGTACTAAGCTAGATTTTTGTGAAATCCACATTCAGGCTCTACATGAGGGAAAAAATGTACATGAAAATTGTGGAAACAAAAGAAAATCATCTATGGCTTAGCAAATGCTTCCCTTTATTGGTAAGTAAGGTCAAATACATCAGACTCAGTTACAAGTAGAACATCATAAGATGAAAAACATACAGAGAAAATACATATTTATTCTCATATTACCAGCTGGATAACAGGGAATCTGGGACAAATTATGGCACTCAGTAGGTGCAAGACAGAGAAGCTTATTTTGAGCTGGAGGCCAACCTTTTGCAGGATGTGCACATATTCACTCTCCCACAGCATGCTCATCTGCTGGCAGGTTTGAGAAATGCCATTTTACCAGGGCATATATTTTAGATACAGGGAGGGCATGCAGACTTACATAGAAGGTACTCCTTCTGTGAGCCAAACTGGAAAGTTGAGCCCTGTGAGTCAGCTGAGCTAACCACTGTGCGACAGAGCCACCCACAATTGCATATTGTATGCAGGAAAATTATATGTACCGTTGAATGGCATTCAGGTTCCCATCTGCTAGCTGTGAAGAGCTGCAGTATATGCATATAGAAAGACAATAGCATAATGTTGGCAGCATTGTGCTACAATCTAATCAGGAGTAATAAAACATTTTGGTATTTGTAGACATCTTGTATGGTTAACAAAGCATTCTAAATGCAAACAAATTAGTTGTGTGTTATAGCTGTATACAAATGAGTATGCAAACTGAGGGAGAAGGCATTTGTTTGTACCTAAACTGAGGGATAAGGTTTTTCTTTTTATTGAATATTAGTGTTTGTATAATATGTGTGTAGACTTTGGGGTTCTAGATAAAGTTGTTAGTGTATGCATATTGCGATGATAGTTGGAACAGTAAGTGCAGTCAGACCACACAGTAAAAAAAAAAAATATCTGTTAGTTTTTTGTTGCATCCCTAATAAATGACAGTAGGTATTAACAGACAAGCTCATCTGTGTAAATGTTTGAATATAGCTTACATTTTTTAAAAGGCTGTACCCTTTTTATTGAATAAAGCATTTTTATAGAGCAAGAGAAAAGGGATTATACATAACATTTACATCCAGATTTATAACCACAGGATGATATTTTAAGACTTTTCTTCTGCATTTCTGTGCTTGCAGTAGTGTTCATTGGGTCATGTAGTTCTGTTTACCTGGTCAGGATGCCACACACCTTAATTTTCTATCATATCAACAATTGTTATCGATTTATTTTTGCCAGTGGGTATTTCATTTTGGAACTGGTCAAATGTTAGTAATACTTCATTTCTTACTGCATGTAGCACACCTTGACCACACCTTGAATGTAACACTATTGCTGTGTTTTGTTCCTTTATGTACAAGTCATGGCCATCTGTATGTACCGTCTTATCAACTTCTATAATTTTCTTTTTTTTCCCCATTGTTTAATAAGGTCAAAACTTGCAAGAGACCTTTGTGTCCATTTTGTTTTGAATATAAATAAATGTGTAATAAAATCCATTCATTCACTTGTGCAGGATCATGCTGCACTGAGTAGCTTTGTCACTAACAGCAAGAAATTCATCTGTTGAGTTCTTTACTGGGGTACTTTCTCTGTGTAGTTGGTGCAATCTTCTTGTATTCCAGTAAGTTTGGTTTGGATACTCAGGTTTACTCTCACATCCCAGAGATACGTGTACGTGGATTCATGATTCTGGGTAATTGTGTAGTTCTGATGAAGTCTTGATGCAAGATGAAAGTGTTTGACTGCTGTATTTGTTCAATAAATACTTTGTGGTTTGCTATTAGCCTGTGTGGTGCCTTATTGGATTTGGATGCTCCCTGGATCTGCATCAGTTTTTGGTTCCTAGTTTGTTTGTTGTATTTGTTATTGTGTATGTGTGGGGTGGAGTGGGTGTGGTGTGGTGCAGTGCAGGCGCGCATGCATGTATGTGTGTGTGTGTGTGCGCGCACATATGTAATTTATGTATCATGTCATACTGAAAAAAGCCTAACACTTTTGTTCTCTGCTTATCTATTCAACTCTTTGGATGGTGGTGACTATTCACTGGGGCTCTGTAATGGTCTGATGTGACTGGACAGCATTTGACGGAGAGGTGGATGCATTCATTCAGAGTGGAAAACTGTGAGTTGGCAAACTGGTTTGCTGTAGCTCATTCCCAAATACTTTTTACCTGCTTAAGCCTGTAAGTCTGACTGAAATTTAAATTTTAAATTTTATTCAAGGTGTGAGGTACTCCAGAAATCTGGATCCACACTTGTGTATATATTTTTAATTGCGGATGGAAGATCTATACTTCCCTCTTGAAGAAGTATCAGTAGAATTTTTTGGTTAAAGGATGGGGTTTGGCATAATGGTTAAGGTGATTACCTTGCAAATAGAAGGTGTAGAGTTTAATTCTCAAATGAGGTAACTAGCTATGCTTAAATGACCCACAAGGGTAGTTAACCTAGTACTAGCATATGAACCTAAAAAAATGAAACTGCTGCTAATATATTTTTTTTTTTTCAAAAAGAAGAATAACTGTGTGGTACTAATTGAAATACTTTTTTCAGTTAAAACACAGGTCATTGTTAATAAGCCCTACTGGCAATACTCAAAACTAGCTAAAAGGTTCCAATAGGGTGTGCAGCACAGCTTGATTAAAAATATGGTGCTGGATGTCAAGCAAGCGACCATGCCCAAAAGAGTGTGTGTTACAGTGTAAATAATGCATGCTCAAGGGCTGTTAATTACACAGTAACACATATCCGGGAGGGAATTATTTCACTTAGAGAATGGGTTATATGTTAAATAATTTTTTAAGCACTGTATATATATATATATATATATATATATATATATATATATATATATATATGGATCTACATCAGTAGAGTTACTTTATTTATTTTATTTATTTACATTTGTTGGCCGGGATAGTCCACTTGGTTGAGATGGCCCATTTTCAGTGGCGGCCTGGGGAGAAAAGCTCCAAAAGAAACATGTGTCACATAAAGATTCACAGGAAACATATTTTACATTACATAATATTATTTACAAAATTAAGGTTACATTATATTTGTTAATGAACAGAATTTAAGCAATGCATCTGGAAAAGCCAGTTGACATTAGCTACAAGTTTAGTAGATCAAAGGAGGAGGTAGGAGTATAGTTGGTTGATAAATACGTTAAGTGGGAGCATGAGAGGGACATTTCCATTTGGAGGATAGATATAAGAGGAGGTGACTTTTGAAGTTATTAAGGGCAGGTAAGTTACGTAGGTGAGAAGGGAGTGAGTTGAAGAGTTTGGCTGTAGTGAAGGATAGAAATAGTTGGCCTGGGGGGGTGAGAGGGTTTGTTTACTTGAATCAGATTTTGGTTCTCTGATCTTAGGGAGCAGAGGGGGGGGAGTGTAGGGTGTTAGTGCTGTGGCTAGGGATGGGCAGTCAGAGGGTTTGAAGATGAGCTTGTGAGCAGTGGTGAGTTGTGCATAATTAAGATAGTTGGGGAGTTCTAGCTATTTGAGGTTGAGTAGTGAGTGGCAGTGATGGGATGAGCTTTTGGAGTTGGTAGAGAATTTGCTAATTTTGTGATAACAGGCTTCTAGTTTGGAGAGCAGGCCTAGTTGTAGATTGGTAAATAGTGGAGTGCCGTACATGAGGGATGGGAGGAGGAAGGTAGTTGCAAGAGTTTGTCGGGTAGAGGGGCTGAGGTAGTGACTGTGTCTGTATAGGAGACCTATCATCTGATGGGTTTTTTGATGGTGGAGTATATGTGGGTGTCAAACTTTAGGTTTTCATCAACAATGATTCCTAGCAGTTTGGTTGAGGGGACTATTTCTAGTGGAGTATTATTGTGGCTTGTAATGCAGAATAGATTTTTGTCAAGTGTGGAATTTTTTGTAGGGGTAAAGATCATTAGTTTAGTTTTGGAGGCATTTAGAGCAAGGTGATTGGCTTTCATCCAGGATTCTGTTTTGGAGAAGGCAAGCTGGGTTTTTGTTAGAAGTTCAGTGGGGGAGGTAGCAGAGGAGATTATGGTGTAGTCGTCTGCATACTGGATGATGGAGGCATTGGGGATGGAGAGGTGGAAGTTGTTGATAAATATGTTAAAGAGCACTCTTACTGTATTCCATACCTCGGCCCTGATCACGACATCACTAGTTGTCGGTTTTGTGCTATTTTTAACAAACACACTATAAAAAGACGTTTTGATTTTGCTTTGCACTACTTTGGCCGAAGGTTCAATTATACTATGCCGTTGCATCAACCAATGACCGCAATTCCGAAAAAACCCAAAGACAAGGATAAAGACAGGCATCCGAGGTCCAAACCGATGACGAAACCTCTTCTAGGCCAGTCGCTGGTTCGCCGGTTCTCAGTGAGGTGCTTTCGCAGCCCCTGACACCCGCTACCTCAGAGCCACAGGCCGCCTCCGACTCCTACATGGAGACAACTAGGCCTCTGGAAACTCAAGGTATTGGGCCTACGGAAACTAATCCCTCAAATGAGTCCGAAACCGCTGAGCAGGCACTGGCTTCTGAGGGTGTTTTCAGACCTTTACAACTTAGTATTAAAACAACAGCCAAGACAAAGGTACCATTAAAGACAAAGAAACAAGTACAACATTCTCCTGGACAGTCCTCCCTCCTGAGAAAAGGCCTAGGCAGGATACAGACTATGACTCCTCTGATCAGGTTTCCATTTCCTCTGATTCCTCTTCAGACCAGGGATAGTCTTTACCCCCCCTATGAGGACTCTGATGCTGAGGAATCTATCCCTTCAGTCTCTCCTCCTGAGGATTACTCTCTTGGGGAAACTTTACTTACCAATAATGAACATTTCCATTGGGAAAGTCAGGAATACTCAGAATCCAAGAAAAAGCTCAGGGATTTCCTCTTATTGCCTCAGCACAGGCCCCTGGCTATTCCACCTGTGCTAGACATTGTGGATGATGTGTTCTCTGAATCCAGCTTATCTCCTGACTCTTTGCCCCCTGCTCCAGTCAAGCCAGATAGGTATTAGACTCCCTGACTCTCAAGTTTCTTTACAAAAACCCTTCTGCTGATTCAGAAACTATTTCCCAGGGTCCAAAAGGGGTTAAGGCTTCCATTGCAAAAAATCCAGTACCCTCTGACAGAGATTCCAGAGCTTTGGACAGATGGGGGAAGAAAGTATACATGTCTGCAACTTTAGCAGTAAGAGCTTTAAATTGCCAGTTTCACATGCTTAAGTACCAACAATATTTAATGGCTGAGTTAAAACAGAAAATGCTTGCTAGCTCAGAAGCTCCTGATTGTAAAGAAATGTAGGATTTATTGCATGCAGTTGAACATGTGGGAAAACATACTCTGCAATGTGGTTTTGATTCTTTAGAGGCCTCTTGTAGAGCCGCAGTTACAGGTTCTGTTATTCGAAGACATGTTTGGTTAAAAGAACAGAGTTTACCTGAACATGTTAAGGCAAAGTTATTGGATGCTCCTTTACAACATGATACCTTGTTTGGTGTTATTTATTTTATTATTTATTTTACATTTGTTTACCGGGCTAATCCAACTGGATATAAATCCATTTTCAGCAGAGGCCCGGGGAGAAAAGCTCCACAATGATCAAACAGACATTGAGTTTCATAATAAAATACAATTTTGTAGGAGGACAAAAACATGTAAGGCCAAAGTATACATACAATTAAATTGGCTAATTAGAAGGCAGAAGAGTTGTTAAAGAAAATGGAGGATAAAGCTAAATCTATGCAAACAGTCAAGGATTTCTTACAGGTACAGCCACCTCGGTTTATCAGAAATTGGCCAACAAAAAATTGGTCCTTTCCAGTGTCAGACAGGCCACAGAGAGGCAGATACAGACGCCCAAGAGGCAGATCTCAACCCCAAGGCTCAGACAGACAACGACAGTGGGGCACCTCAACCCCAAAAGGAGGTGAGGACAAGTCTCAAACTTACAGGAAACGGTCACAATGACTTTCCTTTGCGTACGCCAAGCACGTCCCTTCTGGAAGCCCCCTTAAGGGGAAAACTAGCACTTTTTTCTCAAAACTGGCAAACAATCACCCAAGACAAATGGGTCCTGAATATTGTGCTCAAGGTTACAGATTCCACTTCCATACTTTACCAAAGCTAAAAGGAATGCCAGACCTGCCACAAAATCAATGGACAGAGGCACAAAAACAAATTTCAGTCCTCATGGACATGAGAGCTATACAAAAAGTACCACAATAGGAACAAGGACAAGGATTTTACTCAAGACTCTTCCTGGTCCCCAGAAAGGACAAAGCCTGGAGGCCTATACTGGACCTTTCCATTCTGAATACTTACCTGGATATTCTGAAATTCAAAATGTTGACATTACAGCAGCTTCTACCCATGCTGGGCAAGAAGGCTTGGCTTGTTACTCTGGACCTCAAAGAGGCATACCTGCATGTCCCTATCAGACAAAATTGCAGAAGATACCTCAGATTCAAAGCTGGTACAATGCACTACCAATTCTCTGCACTGCCCTTTGGCTTATCTACTGTGCCCAGGGTCTTCACAAAGTGCCTGGCACCAGTAATTGCATTTTGCAGACAAAAAGGAATTCAAATATATCTATACCTGGATGACTGCCTCATTCAAGCAGAGACAAAGGACATTCTTCCACAGCATCTGGCGTTTGTGAAAAAGTTGCTAATTTCTCTAGGGTACACAGTAAATGAAAAGAAGTCAAAACTAGTGCCCTCGCAACAGATTACATTCCTGGGTGCCAGCTTAAATACAACGGCCCAGATGGCTTACATCACGCCAGACAAACAAGTACAACTAACTCAATATTTTCAACTACTGGCAAAAACGTCCCATCTCCCTGCAAGAAAAATTATGCAGGCTCTGGGATTCATGGCATCCTGCATACTACTAATACCATATGCCAGACTGCATATGAGGAAATTACAATGGTACCTAAAAAGTGTTTGGTCTCAAAATTCTCACAGTCTAGAAGCAGTAATTCCAATAATTCCCTGCCTATAACAGGAGTTTCGATGGTGGGCACAGGCATGTCACCTAAACAAGGGTCGGCCTTTTACCCAACCCACAGCCAGGCAAACTCTAACAACAGATGCTTCGGATTACGCCTGGGGAGCACACATGGCAGGAACATGCGTTCAGGGCAAGTGGACCACAGACCAGATGCATCTTCACATCAATCAAAAAGAGATGTTGGCTGTTCAAAATGCCCTAACAGCTTTCAAGGACCTTCTACATCCAGGACAACTATTACTAAAGACAGACAACACCACAGTAATGTAGTACATAAACAAACAAGGGGGCACTCATTCTTATCCCCTATGCAGGCAAGCCATGACCTTGTGGAACACCGCTCTAACGTACCAAGTTCACCTGCAAGCACAATTCCTGCCAGGAAAGAAAAATACTCTGGCAGATGACCTAAGCAGAAATATCATGGACCCTCATGAATGGAAATTGAATCCACAAATCTTCAGCATGATAACACAAAAATAGGGATACCCAGACATAGATCTTTTTGCCTCCCCTCTGAATTGCCAACTACAAAAATTCTGCACAATGACTTATCACAAACAAGCATGGAAAGTGGATGCTCTTCTGTCCCACCAGTGCCTCTCCTTTCAAAGGTACTCCTAAAAGCCAGACAGGAAAAACCACAGATGATCCTGATTGCTCCAGACTGGCCACGCCAGCACTGCTACCCTATCTTAAGGAACTTGGCTCAGGGCCCACCATGGATTTTGCCCCAAATTCCACACCTTCTGACTCAACAAAACAATCAGATCCTGCACGGTCAGCTCAAAACCCTAAACCTGGCTGCATGGCAGATACTTTAGTCAAACAGGCATCACCTCTCTCTAAAGCTGTTATGGATGTCATTTTGGAGGCCAGGAGGCCTAGCACCAGGAAAGCTTACTCAGAAAAATGGAAGAGATTCTACGCCTGGAACCAGGCTCACAGCCTTGACCCTCTTGTTCCAAACATTCCTCAGATTTTACAATACTTAACTGAGATGCTGGATAGAGGCCTATCCTTTTCATCAATTAAGATTCACGCCTCTGCCATTTCTGCACATTACAACACGGATCCTCCTTTATTCTCTCATCCCTTGCTAAAGCAGTACCTCAGAGGGGCTAAAAACATAACACCGCCCCGGAGAGCACCAACACCAACTTGGGACCTCAATTTCGTTTTGGAAAAACTGACCCTACCACCTTTTGAGGCAGCCAATACAGCCGATCTAAAATTTTTATCATGGAAAACAGCTCTGCTCCTGGCAGTAACTTCAGCACGAAGAGTCTCAGAGCTACAGGCATTAATGGCAGTGGAACGTTTTATAATTTTTCATCAGGATAGGGTATCTATAAGGACAAAACCCTACCTTCATGCCAAAGGTGGCATCTAGTGTGGCTCTTAACCAAACCATCCATTTGCCTACTTTTTATCCAAACCCCCAAAATAAAGGGGAGAAACTTCTGCATTCTTTGGACATACACAGGCAGCTATGCTTCTACTTGGACAAAACAAAAGCTTTCAGGAAAACTGATCACCTGTTTGTAGCATATGCTGCAGGATCACAAGGCAAGGCTATCTCAAAGCAGACTATATCCAAATGGATAGGACACTGTATTCGGTACTGCTACACACAGCATGGAAAATCAGTCCCTAATAACATTAGGCCTCATTCCACCAGGGCAACAGCCACTTCAGCAGCCTTTCTCAGAGGAGTACCTACCAAAGAAAATTTGGAGGCTGCAACTTGGAGTTCAGTGCACACCTTCACCAAGTATTACCACCTGCCTCTTTACTCTAAATCCAGAGCAGGATTTGCCACTGCAGTTCTGCAGGGCCTCTTAGCCAATCCTAACTCTTTATAGACCAGCCACCCAAACTTAGCTTTGGGATTCAACCCAAGTGTGATGACTGCAGCAGTGTAACACGATGAACATAGTACAGTTTTGTACCTACCATAAATGTATATGTTCGAGTGTTCACACTGCTGCAGTCCAGGTTACCCTCCCTCCATCCCCTCTGAACTAGCTGGACTTATCTATACCCTTCTATCCTATACAACCTTTGGGGTGTATTTGCTGGTAACTGAAGGTATTGTTTTTATTTTATATGTATATTTTTGATTAGCAATATGTATTGCCTACCCACTTGGGGGCACCTGTCAACTGGGGCAAGAAAAACTGAAGAAAATGGCGTTGGATGCATATTATATACCCCTGGCACACTGACGTCAGGGAAGAAGTGACAGCAACCGGCGCCGGACCAAGACTTTGGAACTCTGGCCGACTGCGGGACCGCCTGATGGCAGGATAACCCAAGCGTGATGACTGCAGTAGTGTGAACACTCGAACATCTACATTTATGGTAGGTACAAAACTGTACTTTTTTCCACCTTTATGAAGAGGAATGGTGTATGCATGGCGCCATATGATAGGGCCGCAAGATTCCTGTATGGATCTGTTTATTAGAATAGATACGGGGTAGGCAATGGTTTCGGCAGAGTCTTTGAGGAAGAGGGGGCGGAAGGTTGTCTAGTGCATTACAACAGGGTTTTAGTGTAAGGAGAAGTTTTATTGTGTTTGTGGGGATAGGTTTGAGGGTAAAGGGGGGATGAAGGAGGAGGGTTAGAAGCTGGAGGGTTGCTGTTGGGGGGGGGGGTGCTGGAGGAGTGGTCAGGGAAGGAGGATGATAGTTTAGCAATACTGTCAGTGAAGAACTGGTTGAAATTAGTGGCAGTTTGCAGATCTGAGAGAGTGGGGTCTGGACATGGGTTGCTTTTATTGCCTGGGTGTAGGCTAGAGGACATGGAGCTCCAAAATCTTTTAGGATTGGATGCGTGGATGGATTGGAGATTATTGTAGTAGTTTATGTGATCTTTGGTTAATAATTTTTTGGCTACGTTGCATAGTTGTTTGAATTCAAGAAGGGAGCTGGTTGTGTTTTGTTTTTGATATTGCATCCATTTTTGTCACTCTGATGCATGATGTTTCTAGTTTCGTGGGATAGCCAAGGGCATGGATTAGATTTGATTCTTTTGGACCTGAGGGGGGCCAGTTGGTTTAGGATGGTTAGGAATGTATTGTTAAAATAGGACGATGCATTGTCAAGGGGGAGAGTATTTAGGGGTGACCAGTCAATATGTTTAAGGCATTCTGTGAATGTGTGTGGGTTGTATGCGGTTAGGTTGCAGGTTAGGATATGTTGGTGCTGCTTTCGGAGGGTGGGGGAGATGTGGTCAGTGAAGGCGGGTAGGTGGTCGCTGAGGGGATCGGGTAGGAGATTGGCTTGAGAGGCAAGGTGGGGATGGGTAGTGAGTATCCTGTCTAAGATGGTACCAGAGGTTCCATCTTTGTTGGGCCTGGTTGGAAAGTTTATGAGTTGGATGAATTTGCAGAGATTGATTGCCTGGGATGGGGAGCTTGAGTTAATGGATGCCCAGTTGATGTTTACATCACCTAGGATATAGGTTTCAAGTATTATATTGGAGTTAAACCAGGATAGTATGTCTTCTAGTGTTTTGGTGTTATTGCCTGGAGGGATATAGATAGAGCAGATACATAAAGATTTGTAGTTGTTAAGCTTTAAGTACCCTATTGTTATTTTGGCATTGGAGTAGGAGGGGATGGGGTTGGTGTATGGGTTTAGAGTATGGGTGGATGGGTAGATGTCTGTCGTTGCGGAGGATTTTCTAGCCAGGAGGAATGATTTCCTTGTCAAAGATTGATGGTTTAAGTCATGTTTCAGAGATAGCTGTAATATCAGGTTGGTTGTGAGCAAACCAGGCATGCAGGTTGGGAATTTTGTTTCTTAGACTTTGTGCATTGAAGGTGGTTAGCCGGATGGTTTTGGGTTTTTTGTGGCTTGGAGGGGCTGTTAGTAAGGGTGCTGGCTGTTTAGGGTCCAGGGTTGGGGGTACATGTCGCCTGATTGAGAGAGGAAGCTGAGAAAGAGATGTTGGGGGTTATGAATGGGGAATATGAAGGAAGGGATGTTGAGGGAGAGCTTTTTTTGTGGTGATAGTATGAAATGGGTGGTGGGGGGAAGGAGTAGACAGTATTGATGGTTTGTAATAGTGGCATGGATTGGAGGAATAAAGTTCAGGTGAGATTAGGCTGTAAGCTGTGGGTTTGTGAGGGAGGTCAGAGATGGTGGCTTTGGGGTTTGGAAATTGGAGTGTGTTGGGGAGACTAGTAAGGAAGGTTAGATAGTAGATGGGGATAAGAAGGCTGGTTAGTAGCAAAGTGTGTGTGTAGGGTTTGGCCATAAGATATGGAGTGTGTGGGGTAGGTATGTGTTTGTGGTTGGGAGTGTCTAGTATAATTATGGTGTGGATGGGGGTGGCTAGTTGTAGGGTGGGTGTGGTGGAGTGGGGAAAAATGTACAGCTACTGGGGGCAGGGTAGGGGAGCGGAGTGAGCCCACAGGGTGAATGGAGCGGGAAGAGCCAGGTGAGAGTGGAAGTAGCAGAAAAAGCTATCGGTGTGGACTCTGTAATGGGGCAGAGTACAGTCTAGAGAGGAGGTATGTTGGGGTGGGAGTTTAGTCTGATATGGGGTACAGGGCAGAGGTGGGCTATCTCCTTTAATATATGCCCGTACTTTTAGGTTTGGAGTACTAAAAAGACGGTAGATTAGTAAGTTGGTGGGACATTAATCAGGAAGGCAAATGTAGTACTGTGGTGGGAGATTTACTGCCACTAAGTGGAGAAATTGGGTGGGAGATATAGACTTTAATAGGCTTATTAATGACAAAATGTGGGAAAAAGAAAGAAAGCAAATAGAGGGGGGGTAGAGGGCTGCTATAGGCTGCTAGAGTGCTTGCTAAGGGTAGGGAACAAAATACAATTATATTAATCCAGTAGTTAAGGTCAGATACATACACTCTAGTTAATTCAAAAATTCAGTAGGTAGACGCAGGTAGTTGACCAGTGTAGGGGTATTCCCGTTTACTTTTGTTTTCTTTTCTTTACTTATAGGTTTGTTGGAGGGGTAAACACCCAAGGAGTGAGCTGTATAGAGAGAGAGAGAGAGAGAGGTAAGTTAGTGACTGTAGGGTATGTAGGGGTTTGTAGTAAGAAGCTGAAGGAAGGAGTGCATGCAGGTGGGGGGTGCAGTTAGAAAGAAACTGAATACAGAGTGATTGTAGGTGGGGGTGCAGAGGCAACAAGTTTACATAGGTGGAAGCAGGGTGGAGAGTGTCTGTAGGTAGGGAGTACAGGAAAAATAGACAGAATGCAGGGAGTTCAAACAAACAATTCTTACTTTCACAGTAAAAAGAGAGCATATGCACATGAACTTTTGAGGAAATGCTAATGTAGAACTCAGACAAACACAGTGTTTCTCAATCTAATACATTACTATTCATCATTAATTCAATACTAGATACATAACAGTTAAAATAGAGCTATACACATGAACTATGAGGAAAAAAGCCACAGTGTTTCTAAATCTAATACAGTACTAATCTGTGTTATTCGATTAAAGTCTAGATCCTCAGAGGCCCATTGAGTACATGCTGGTGTTGCCGCTATTAGCGTTTAGCCTCTTGTACCATAAACGAGTTAGTGAGCAACTTAGTTCCATGTCTGAAATACCTAGGTGGTTGAACGCTAGCTTAATGCCGGCGTGGTATAGTACCTTAACACTCAGTGTGTTACGCACTGGCTTATGCCGAACGATAAGAATAAGGAGTGAAAAAACAGTATATATGCAGAGCTAACTAAAACGCCCTTAGGAGCATATGTAAACGGTACCGCAGTTATTCAGCCCGGGTAGTAGGCTGGGGACCAGCACAATGTTAAAGTAATGCTCAAATTAGGGAAAAAGAGAAAAAAAACAGCATGTGGCCAGCTTTACAAGAGCGCCGTTGTCAAGCGCATGTAGACAGTGTCGCAGTTACCGTACAGCCCCTGTAGTTGGCTGGCTGTAGTACTCTGCTAGATAGGCATTTAGGTGGGTTTAATTAGTTAAATTAGGCAAATGCGTCCTTGTGGAGCGCAAGTAAAAGATGCCGTAGTTGCCGTTCAGCACTATAATACAAAATACATTTGATTAGGAGCACTACGTATGCATGCCGGGCTAAATGCAACGTGCACTAGAAAGTGAGCAAAATAAACATATACGGTGCTTAGACGACCTACTTACCTAAAGACCGAAGACCAGAATGCCAAGATGGAACTACCAGAACTGCAGAATACTGAATACTGACGTGTTCGAATGTCAGTAGCACGAAAACATGGTGCATTAATTCCACTCGGCTACAGAGAACACTTTGCAGGGGGGCTAACCTACAACTTATATACAACAACTCTGAGACTGCACTACAGTGGGAAGAAGGGTGATTCTTCCTGATCATCACTGTATAGCGATCTCCATTTTTGCGGTACTTTTCTACCCCACAGGAATTAATGCACTATGTTTTCATGCTACTGACATTCAAACATGTCAGTATTCGGTATTCTGCAGTTCTGGTATTTCTGTCTCGGCATTCTGGTCTTCAGTCTTTAGGTAAGTTGATCTACTGAAGTAGATCTATGTATGTATGTATGTATATATATATATATATATATATATACATATATATCATACATATGCACACACACACACTCACACACATATCTGTATGTATGTATATAACTATCTGTATGTATAAAGAGAGATGTAAAGTAGATGAAAAAATATAAAAAAACAAGATATAAAAATGCCAAATGTTTCAGACTTTCTGTAGTGTAAGCATTTGTTGGAGGAAATATTTTACATCCAAAATATAAGTTATGTAAGTAATGTTCACATACACACACATACATAAAAAAATAGGGACACTGCAGCAGAGATATGATCTAGTGCCTTTTGTTGGACCAACATAGGTTTTGCAATTTGCTTTAGTTTTCGGAATGGTATGGACTTTTCATCAGGAGTTGTGTTGCTGATGTTAGTTACAGTGATAGGGTGTCTGCTTGTACTTGGAAAGGGAGCTGCATCATTTGTGTCCAATTGGTTGAAAGGGGGGACTTGAAAAGTGCTGGTGTGGAAAGATGTGGTCTCTGGCTGCACCTCAAGGATGGACTGTGTGTGTGTGTGTGTGTGTGTGTGTGTGTGACTGTGAAAGGGAGAGACTGAGGATGTGGAAGATGGGGTGATACCATCCTGTGTAAATCAGTATGTTACTTCAGAGTTAGTGTCATGCACTCCCACTGCTGTCATTTAAACGACATTATCAGAATCACACTTCGATCAGAACAGAACATATTGAACATATTCCAGAATGGCAGAAAACTCTAAATCACTCAAGATGCAAAACATGTCACATGTTTTGTACAACTTCCAAAATAACAAGTTCACACTGAGGTCTCAAGTACAGGGTTTGCCTACATGTACTTACAGAAACATAGTATAGCTAATCAAATGCAGGAAATGCCCAGAGACAGGTTACATAGGAGAGAAAGGCCTGTTTCTCAGAACTGCGATCAATGCCCATAGACGTACCATTATAATTAAGCTGACTGACAAACCAGTGTCAGCACTTTTTTCCCAATCTGATTATTCTGATCTGATGTGACAGTTGCATTTCTTAAAGGACATTTCTGTATACCATTTGAACCTGGATATTGCTTTCGTGAAGGACTATAGTGCCTGACTTTTCCTTTTGAGCAACTAACGTTGGACATAAGTGTACTGAATGATTTTCTTTTTTGGTAATACATGATTTGTTATGAATTTGCTGGGAATTCAAACTGCTGACTATTTCAGTATATTAAGAGTAACTGTTAGGATTACTGGGGTTTATGTTTTAGCACCTGTATTTTATTCATGACAAGAGAGTAATTACTTTTACGCAAGGCAACTTTCTGGTCAGAACAGTGGTACCCATAAACTTAACAGTGAGTAAGGCCTTAATGTTCAGGCAATTTTAATAGTATAACAAAAATCAGTCCAAGTCTGCTGTTCTTTGAAATCTTAGGCTGATGTAATAACATCATATTCATTTCTGTTTCTCTCTCTCTCTCTCTCTCTGTCACTTAGCTAAACTGCAGTCTATGACATGTACTAACCACTTACATTATCCGTCCCTTCTAGCCCTATAACTTATTCTCTTGGTAGTCCCTGCTTTTCCCATCATGAAGTAGGCATTGCTGCTAATTCATATTTTCTGTTAACCAAAATACCTGTCTCACAAAGATTGCTTGTGTAGACGGACTAATGACTTACAGATTATAAGTTCTTGTTTTCCATTTCTGGAGTTGATTATTGACCTGTCTTGTTTTGAGATTATTATTTAATTAAATGTCAGAGCAGTCTTGTCTTGAGTATTTTCTTTTCTGCTAAATGGACAACAACTCTGATGTCACATGGCAAGCTTTGATTTGTGCAACATGGCATGACACCTCTGCCTTCTGCAGATGTCCTTCAAGGATGCATCTGCAGTCATAACATATGGGTTGTCCTGCCTCAGGTAGCCCTTCGGTCGGCTGGATTCCAAAGTCTGGGTCTGGCCTCGGCTGATGTCGCACTTTCCCCGACGTCAGAGTGTCTGGTGTATAAAAGCATCAGCTGACGCCATTTTCCTCAGTCTTTCTTGCCGCGCAGTGCCCGAAGCAGAAGCTGTTCGCAAGTGCCGGTCAGTCAGATCCAGAGATTTCAGCTACCGAAGACTTCGAAAAAAGCTAAGTACCCCATTGGGGACTCTTTCTTGCCTCAGCCAATGTCAGACAAAGTAAATAATTGTTTAACTTGTGGGAAACAAATACCTCATAAGGATTTCCATTCTTACTGCCTTCCTTGCTTAGGCCCAGACCACGACGTATCAGCTTGTTTAGCCTGTGCCTCCTTCAACCGACGGACTCTTAGACGTCGGTCGGAGTTTGCAGAGGAGTTTTTTGGAACCGCTTTTGCTTATAAAATGCCGTCGGAGACTCCGACTTCGCATATGGTCAAAAAACGCAAGGAAAAGGACCGACACTTGCGGCCCGTGGTTTCGGCTGAAACCACGGCTAGGCCTACCGCGAGTGTCTCGGTTTCGGCTGAAACCGAGTCCACGGCTATTCCTACTACCGAAACCATACCTCTGACCACCGAGGCCAGAGAGGCCCCGGCTGAGTCGGCTTCAGAACTCCCTACCGAAGCTAGTGTTCAGGATTTGTCCAACACCATACCTTTGGACATTTCTACCCCTGCACGTGGGGCAGCTAGGCCCCCAGCTTCTATGTCTATTAAAGCCTTCTCCAGGGCTAAAACTGCCAAACTTTCAAAAGCTTTGCCTGCCAAATCTACATCCCAGAGGCCTTCCTCTAGTTCTCAGATCCTCGGTCTTGCTGAGGACCTTATCTCCTTAATTAGGGGTTCCCAACCTCACCCAGACAGGGCCTCCCAACCTCCTCCAGACAAAAGGCCCTGGACTGGACCCCTCTGAACCTCACTCCTCAGATTACTCCACGGATGGATCTGATTTGTCAGACCACCAGGAAGGGGCCTACTCGCCTTATGAGGATTCAGATGCAGAAGAATCTATCCCTTCGGCCTCCCCCCCTGAAGAATTTTCCTTTGGGGAGACTTTACACTCCATGAGAGAACACTTTCAATGGCAGGGTCAGGATTTCTCTGATTCTAGAAAAAGATTAAGGACCTTTTTGCATTTGCCCCAGCATAGGCCCTTAGCTATACCTCCGGTTCTAACTGTAATTGATGATGTGTACAATGATGTCAGTACTGCACCTGATTCTCTTCCTCCGCCCCCCGCCAAACCTGACCGATATTACAGGGTTCCGGATTCTCACTTCCACCTGTATAAAGCCCATGCTGCAGACCCAGAAACTATTTCTCAGGGCCCTAAAGGGGTTGCAGCCGCTACTGCCAAAAATCCCCTACTCTCTGAAAGAGATTCTAGAGCATTAGAGAGATGGGGAAAAAAGGTTTATACATCTGCTACTCTTTCTGCCAGGGCATTAAACTGTCAATTCCATATGATACAGTACCAAGAATTTTTGTTAGATCAGCTAAATAAGAAACTTTCTTCACCTGAACCCTTAGACCGTAAATCCCTTCAGGATTTGGTACACAACTCACAACAGGTCAGTAATCATTTCTTAAAATGTGGCTATGATGCACTGGAGGCTTCATTTAGATCAGCTATGACTGGGGCAGTAATTCGTAGGCATGCCTGGCTGAAGGAGCAGTCTTTGCCAGACCATGTCAAGGCTAAACTCCTCGATGCTCCAATGGAGAAACAACATTTATTTGGCTCCCCTGCACAGGAGATTCTAAAGAAGGTTGAAGAAAAAGCAAAATCTGTGCAAACAGTTAAAGATTTCCTGCAAGTTCAACCTCCAAGGTTCAGCAGAAACTGGCCTACAAAGAATTGGTCCTTTCCAGACTCCTCCAGAGCACAGAGAGGCAGAAACAGGCACCCTAGAGGCAGAGGTCAATCCAAGGGCCCCTACAGAGGCCGTCAGTGGCAGCCTGCCAACCAGAGGAGTAGTGCAACAGCTACAACTACTACAGGACAGACCCAATGACTTGACTCTGATTCCGCCTACCAGGGATCAACTGGAAGCACCCTTGGGCGGAAAGCTGGCTTTATTCTTGAAAAACTGGCATTGCATTACAAAGGATACATGGACATTGCAAATAATAGACAAAGGATACAGGTTTCACTTCCATACTTTGCCAAAAAGAGGCGGAATGCCAAACCTTCCACCAAACCAGAAGGCAGAGGCTTTAAGACAAATCAGCAAGTTACTTCAGATGAAAGCTATAGAAAGGGTACCATCTACAGAACAAGGCCAAGGATTTTACTCCAGACTATTCCTTGAGCCAAGAAAAGAAAACCAATGGAGGCCTATACTCGACCTGTCCGCACTGAACACTTATCTCATTGTGCCAAAATTCAAAATGCTGACCCTACAGCAACTTCTTCCCATGTTGGGCAAGGAGTCTTGGCTGGTGACTCTAGATATCAAGGAGGCATACCTGCACATCCCTATCTGACCACATTGCAGAAGACACCTCAGATTTCTTGCAGGATCAGAGCATTATCAATTCTCAGCATTGCCCTTTGGCTTATCTACTGCGCCCAGAGTATTCACAAAATGCCTGGCATCAGTAATTGCACACTGCAGACTTCAGGGAATTCAGATTTATCCATACCTGGACAACTGCCTAATACAAGCGGACAACAAGAAAAAATAGTTAAAGGACTTGGCCTATGCCATACACCTGCTACAAACCTTGGGATACACAGTCAACATCCAAAAGTCAAGACTAGTACCATCCCAAAGGATAACCTTTTTGGGTGCAGATCTGGACACAATCACTCAGATGGCTTTTCTCACAGAAGAAAAACAAAAACAACTTCCAGATTACTTCATGACTCTGACAAGACAAACTCAGCTTACTGCAAGGAAAGTCCTGCAGGCCCTGGGTTACATGGCATCCTGCATAATTTTAATTCCACATGCCAGGTTGCATATGAGGAAATTACAATGGTACCTAAGGAATGTATGGTCTCAACACAGTCACAGTCTAGAAACCATGATACAAATCATTCCATGCCTTCAAAAGGAATTCCTGTGGTGGGCTCAGGCCTGCCAGTCCAACAGAGGGTTGCCTTTCAACAAACCAAAAACAAGGCAGACCATTACCATGGACGCCTCAGACCGAGGATGGGGAGCACACATGGAGGACAAACGTATCCAAGGCCTATGGCCTCAAGGGCAGCTAAGCATGCACATAAACCAAAAGGAAATGCTGGCAGTAAGGCATGCAATCGAGGCATTCAGACCCTTCCTCCAGCAAGGGCATCTGTTAATATGGACAGACAACACCACGGTCATGTGGTACATAAACAAACAGGGAGGCACACATTCCTACCCTCTATGCCGGATGGCTATGAATTTGTGGAACCTATGCCTGAATCTCAATATCCAGCTGCAGGCCAAATTCGTACCAGGATAAGAGAATACACTAGCAGACAGCTTAAGCAGAACTACCATGGATGCACACGAATGGATGCTGCATCCAGACATCTTCAAACTCATAACAAAGAAATGGGGAATCCCAGAGATAGATCTGTTCGCCTCCCCACTCAACCACCAACTGAAGAAATTCTGCTCAAGGACATACCACCCACAAGCCTGGAGGGTGGACTCTCTCTCTTTCAGCTGGAATGCCCTAACAGTATATGCCTTTCCACCTCTCCCATTGATGTACAAGGTTCTACTGAAGATCAGGGAGGAACAGCCAAAAGTCATACTAATAGCTCCGGACTGGCCAAGACAACATTGGTACCCGCTATTGAGAAGCATGTCTCAGGCAAACTCATGGCCTCTTCCCCTATGGCCTCTTCTAACGCAGAACAATTTCAAGACCCTGCATCCCAACTTGAAAACATTGCAGCTAACTGCCTGGAAAATTCCTTAAAGCCCAACCAAACCATTTTATCTCAGAGGGTGAAGGACATTATCCTGGAGGCTCGCAGACCTTACACAAGAAAGACATACTCAGCTAAATGGAAGAGATTTCTCATTTGGAGCGCATCAAAGGGCACAGATGTCACAGTGGCAAACCTGGCACACATCCTAGAATACTTAGCAGAATTGTTCCACAATGGCCTGTCTTATTCATCCATTAAGATTCATGCTTCAGCAATTTCAGCAGAATACAATATGGATCCACCTATCTTCTCACACCCTCTTCTCAGAGGGATCAAAAATGTTAAACCTCCAAGAAGACCCCCCCTACCTGCATGGGATCTCAATTTTGTGCTGGAAAAACTGACACTACCTCCTTTTGAACCAGCAGCATCAGCAGACCTCCAGTTTTTATCTTGGAAAACTGCATTCCTTCTGGCAATCACTTCAGCAAGAAGAGTATCTGAGTTACAGGCATTAATGGCAGTGCAGCCTTTTCTTATTTTTCACCAGGATAGAGTGTCACTGAGAACCAATCCTACTTTCATGCCAAAGGTGGTATCTAGGGTATCCTTGAACCAAGCTATTCACTTGCCTACGTTCTTCCCTAACCCACAGAACAAAGGGGAAAAGCTTTTGCACACCTTGGATATATACGCTACTATTTGGACAGAACTAAAACTAACAGAAAAACTGACCAACTTTTTGTAGCATATGCAACTGGGGTGCAAGGAAGAGCAATTTCCAAACAGACAATTTCAAAATGGATAGGAAATTGCATTCGTTTTTGCTACTCCTTTCATGGAAAGACAGTTCCTGAAAATATCAGGCCTCACTCCACAAGGGCCACAGCCACCACTACAGCTTTCCTACGAGGGGTGGCTACCAAGGACATTTTAGAAGCTGCTACTTGGAGCTCCGTGCATACATTTGCCAAGCATTACAATCTACCTTTATACTCCAGATCCCGAGCAGGGTTTGCAACTGCAGTACTGCAGGGGATCTTAACTACACCATAATTCTCTTAGTACCTTCTCCCCCAGATTGGCTATGGTATTCTACCCATATGTTATGACTGCAGATGCATCCTTGAAGGACATAGTACAGTTTTGTACCTACCATAAATGTAGATGTCCGATAGGTATGCATCTGCAGTCAGGATTACCCACCCTCCTTCCCCTCTGTGGTATTCCTAGGGTGCTTTTCAGCTAGCTGGGGGAATCTATTATGGTGTATTTGTTTGTTTGTTTATATATGTATATAATTTGCAAATGTTTGGAACTTTTCAGCCTTTATCCAAATTTAGCCTTCCTAGAGGGCACCTGGCATCTGGGGCAAGAAAAACTGAGGAAAATGGCGTTGGCTGATGCTTTTATACCCCAGACACTCTGACGTCGGGGAAAGTGCGACATCAGCCGAGGCCAGACCCAGACTTTGGAATCCGGCCGACCGAAGGGCTGCCTGAGGCAGGATAACCCATATGTTATGACTGCAGATGCATACCTATCGGACATCTACATTTATGGTAGGTACAAAACTGTACTTTTTGGTCTCTCTAGCTCTGTCTTTCACACATACACATGCACGTTGTCGGTCTGTAGGGTGTAGTGTGACTTGCATTTTTTCCAAACTGGAATTTTTCATGATTTATTTACTTATTTATTTTTATCAATTTGCATTTGATGTGCTTCCCTTTCTAGGTTTGAGTGGATATTTGAACACTGTTTCTAGCATCAATGACTTAATGGCTCCTGGCGTGGGGCTCATGACAGCTTGGGGGCTTGAGTGGTTTCAGGGCTTGTGTTGGTCCAGTGAAAGGTGTTGCACCACATCTGTTTTCCTTTGTCTTTGTGTTTTTCTTTTAGTGGTACAACATGGCATTTCTTTATTTTTTTCTTCCTAACATATGCATAAACACACACGCACATTCTGAAACACAAAACGGCAGGCGTAACTCACTTTCAGATATATATATAGATAGAAACATACACGCACACACATGCACGCATGGGCACACACACACACACACACACACACACACACACACAAACACACAGCAACTGCAGACATTCTGTTGAGTGAACACATCCTCAGATGTGTGCTTGACTGCAAGTGAATAATAATAAAAATTCCTAGAGTGCAAGGCATTACAATTACTGCTGCACTCCTTTACTGTCCCTGATTTTGCCCCATAGTGCTAGTCCTGTCTACTGATTTCCTAGTTTTCCTAGTAAATCACTAAAGATTTACGTGAGTCACGAATGCCAGATATTAGGAGTTTTATATCATACTGCTCCTTTATCTGCTGTTTTTGTTGGTAAATCGCTGATGATTAGATACCGGATACTAAGAGTTTAATATACTGATGGACTGGTTGCTACAGTCAGCACTGTCCACCTTCCTCTTCCTTTCTCTGTCTCTGTCTCACAAGCACACACACACACACACACACACACACACACACACACACACACACACACACACACACACACACACTTTTCTTTTTTATCTTTTTACTCTTCCTAAACATCAGAATACTGTTTAATGTGTAAAAAAACAAACAAAATGGCAGCCTTTTTTTTCAACTGCTCGAGCTTCACAGGAGCTTAATATACTGCTGTGAAGTGATGGAGTTGTTTTTCAGTGGGAGTTACCTGTACATTAATACCCTGCTGGAGAACGTTCATTCTCAAGTCAGGATGATGTACAAGGTCACCCATTCGCTAAAGTTTCTTAAAATCACAGGAGTATACAGACCGATAAAGTTGTAGTTGAATGGTGCATTGTCTCATCAGGTAATGATGGTTGGATGGAAGGATATGTGAAGACTGTGTGTGTGTGTGTATGTGTATCTATGGGAGTGCCTAAATAACTGAAACTCCCAAATATTGACATCTGTTTTGTCGACACAGTTGGGTCAACAGGTGTGCAAGAGTGACAATCCCTGAGGTTGGGGAATTTGACCATTTTCGCAGGGAATGTGTGATATCTGAGTTATTGTAAGTAATTAGTATGGGGTGTGGAGGGATGTGGGGGGCTTGGCTCCCTGCTAAAAACAATGTTTAAAACACACACATCTTGCATTACACAGTAACTTTCATTTAGCAAAAGTCCACTTCTGTAGATTTCAAACCTCTGGTTTGTTTGTAGTGTTAGTGGCACAACAGGTAGCACACTCACTTTTGGTTCAGACGGCTATTGGTTCTATTCCTAGAACAGATAGATCATCTGCAGTCACTGCAGTGCACAATACAGGAGGTGTTGCACTCCTGAGTCTGCTTTCCTTCGGATGAGAACTTAAACTGAGGCACCATCTGCTTGAGTTGGTGGTAACTCTTGTAGATGTAATAGATCCCATGGAACTTATCAAAAAGTGTAGAGGATATTCCTGATTATGTGACCAAATTTCCCCTAGTAGTATAAATACCACCTCGGGTCTCCCCTGAAATGAGGCTACTAGCCTAGTGAGACTAACCCAGTCAATAAAGGATAAATAAATAAGTTCATTTGCCCATGTTTACTGGCATAATTAGTATAGCAAGGTAAGTGAGCTGTTCCTTCATGTTGATTTTATTTTGTGGATTCAACACTCTGAAACCACTGTGATTCCTCATGTGGGACATCACTGAACTATGGGTTTGATGTACCTTTTTTTTTCTTAATTTTTGGTCAGTTGATTTTTTTTTAATTTGTTGTAATATGTCTAATTATTTATGTCAGCATTCTGGATGTGCATATGTGCATGTGCAGATACATACAGGGTTTATTCATGTTCTTCTTAGAATGCTGTTAGGAGACATCTTTACATCCAAACTATTTGCATCTTTTAGTAAAACTATGTTTCAGTGTACTATCAGATGTGGTCTTATTAACTTTATGTTCAGTGGTTGTGGAGATCCCTGTTTCGGCTAATTATCCCTTACTTCATATCGATTGCAGTCCGGAATTTTACAAAATTACATCTAGTTGCCTCCTGTTTTGGAACATTCCAAGAATTCTGTAGTTTTTGCTGCATTTTCTTTCTGACAGTACGTTGCTATGCAAATTGTCCTCATAATACAGTGGAATATCCAGATTCTTCTCATTATATTCTGTTCACAGTATCTACTATTTGCTATCAAAGTGTTTGCTTTCTGATGTTGCATTCATCTCCAGTTTAGATGTCCAGAGATGATTCATGGAATTTTCAATGTCAAGCCAGTCCATGGACCATAATCACCTTGTCAATATCCACCTGACCACCCTCATAAGGCAACATAAGACTGACCTGGGATGAATATACGGGTGCCCATCCAATCATTAAGGTTTACTTTAAAGTAAGTTGGGGGTATCACTCAGTTTTATATGTATCAGAGGATTATTTCAGAGATGAGTAGAAGTGCTGAATAATAAATAAGCATGTCTTATTTAGTTGTTGATGGGGATTCAGGTCTTTAGTTGAGTGTTTGTGAAATTGGTCTCCTAAGGAATTGAAAGTTAAGAAGGGTTTCTTTCTTAATAGCAGAAATTGAGCTAGATAAGATTTCCTGACTACTGTTGCTAGGTAGTGATCAAAAGATTGGCAGTTGCCACGATGGTGTCAAGATATCTGTCAACTGCATCAGTCTAGAGTGGTTTGTTGACTGTACTGTAAGCTATCAAGATATGTAAGCAATTTCTAATACACCATTGATTTATGTGGTTTAGCCCTTACTGTAGTAACTTGGTATCACATGCTGGGTGAATCACAATACTGAGCTTCAGTCTGAGTTCTGCAGTAAAAAGAATTGAGATATGAAGGAAGGAAAGTGATCTTAATACCCGAGTTCTTCCAGTGGAGATGCCTGGGAACTGATTGCTGATTGTGATATGGTGGTTAATCCTACTGTGGCATAGCTAGCTGTGAGACTTGTACCGAAGTGTTAGCCTCCACAGAGACGCAACAAGCATGAGTGCAGAAAAAAATGTGGCTGGTGTGGGGAAATCTGTATCTTGTCAGAGCAAACTTCTTCAGGTCCTTGTTGTACTAGAGGGATTACTAAGGCCCGATGCTGTCTGCCAAAGAGCCTTTAGTGCTCAAGTTTTGAGGATTTCTGCCTTCTTATGGTGATTAATCTTGTGCTACTTATCTACACCAACAGAGAAAGATTCTACTTTGACAGGAGAGGCATGTGCCCCTTGGCCAAGGCTGTAAATATTTTTGTGTTCAAGAAAAGCCTAGAGATTACAGGCCCTATAAATAGTGATGCTGGTTAACAACCCAGTGTTTGAAAGGCAACATCTGTGGGCTGTCTCCTAAACAAAATAGTAAAGATGATGGTTGTTTACACCTATTGGAGATCTTTCCTTAGACACACCATTGGCCTTAAAACGGCCACCAGAATTTACAGTAAATTGCAACTAAAATGATAGTGAAAATTAAGTTCTGACAAATTTGTAACTAGACAATTCCCAAATTGGGTATTTGAGAGCTGTTGAAAGCTGCCTGAAAGAAACGGACAGGCCAACTATCAATCTACCTTTGTGGCAGTAATTGGCTGGGGCTACTTTTCCAACAATTCCAAGCATCCTTCTTATGTTGTCTCTGGAGATATCTAATGCTGTACAAATCAACCCTACTGAATGAGTATATGTCAGCCTATAGATATTTTTCAGGCATAAAGAATGATTTGCCTAAGGAGATTCTTTAATTGTTAACGTTCAGATCTATCAGAAGTAAGGCAATGACTTGACAGAGCTACCTAAAGCTCAGTCAGTCAAGGCCTTCCCTACTACACTGACTATTTTTTTCTCAGATATCCTTGGACGCTATCTATGCAACCACATTTAGCTCTCCTTGAGCACCTTTATGAAATGGACATCATCTCCTGGTGTACGTCTTCCCTTATCTTATCAAAGGTGTGTTTCTGTAAATGATCCACACAGAAGGGTTAGCTAGGGACCCTATGCTGTAGATTGACAAAGTCTGAATACTTCCCAGGCAGATACATGTACTATCCATGTACTTACCATAGTGTTAGATCTGCTTGGATTGTTCAGTCATTGTTAACTGCACTCCCTTCATCTCCTTGTTTGAGCAGAAAAGGTTTGGTGACTGTGTGCATCAGTATTTTTCTCACAGTATTTTGTTCAGAAGCTTTAAAATGGAGGGGAGAGAGAGAGAGCGAGAGAGATGCAATGTATTGTGGGAAAGAGAGGTGAAGATACAGCTTATGAAAGTTATATCAGCCAAACTGGGCATGTGTGGTATGCTGTACCCTGTAGGTTAATGAAGGCTGAATTCTCGAAGCAGAGCTGATGTTATAGTAATTTAATAACTTTTATATATTGCACCAGTGATGTATACTTTTCTTGGGCCAACAATCTTAACTTAGAAGATTGACTGATGTGAGACCCAAACAGACAAATTTCTAAAGAAAGTCTTTTTTGATAGCATTTAAGTGGGAAAGGACATGAGAAATAGCTGATTAATGTGTCAGTTGTATACGGCAGCATAATCATTTTATAAGAGGAAAAGGCGTGCTGGAACAAGGATGAGTGGTGTTTATGCTTTAGCTGTCCTTCAAGTACCAAATATCTCACATTTAAATTGTCAAATACAAGCAAATGTACTTCTGTTGGATGACCTAGAACTGAATGCACAGCTCACAAGGGGAAGAAAAAAGTAGTAGTTACCACACTGTCTAAATATTACGAGGCTTGGGTTCATCATTCTGATGTAGTGGATTCAGGAACTAATTGAGGCAAGTAGGAAGATATTCTGAGACAGAGCAGTCATTGTTACAAGGTAGCTATAAATGAGCTAATGCATCTCATATTTATCATCACCGCTATGCTTTTAACAGTATGATTCATGCAGAGTTTCTTAATTAACTTAAGACAATGCGTGGGCACCTCACAGTTCATTCCTGACACCTGATGTCTACTTGGAAACAGTCTTGTATATGTCCTCGGCTCAGATAAGATGCTGTATTTTTAGGAAATGCCAATATGCATTTGAGAGGGTTGAGGTAAATGATGTACAGTTATTTTACTTTGTAATTTGAGTTACAGCTGTGAGTATTGCTGGGCTGTCTCTGTACTGTAATGCTTCTGCTACTGCACAGGCTTATACGTGTGTTTGTGCCCACAAAATGGGGTACGTCTTTCCCTATAGTTTGCTCAGCAACAACCAATCATAGACATATTCTCCAGTGACTTTTGAATTATAGTATCTTATGGCATATGTTGGATGCCAGGGGCATTGTATTGGAGATTGTTCTGTGGCACATGTTGGTTTTTAAGTCACCTCGTATTGGTGACGAATATGTACCTCGGTCTGGCCACATTGAATGTAGGAAGTAAAGTAACAAATGGCATAGCACCTGAGAGGAAAGTGTGGAGTGGGTACAAGTGTGGAAGCTGTCTGTGTCAGTATTCTTTGAACACTGCATTGATCATTGTAAAAACGTTTTGTGCAGCAGATGAGGTGTAATAGTTTGTGTAGACAGAATCTAATGGGTTTTATGTCGATAGATTGGTGGCAGCTTGATCAGATGGAAAATAACTGAAAATGAATCTCTGAAAACACTTTCTGTGAAATTCAGCCCCCCCCCCAATCTTATGCCTACATATAATAGTAAAGAAAAGAGAACATTTTTGTGATTAAACTACATTTAATCACACTACCATCAACACACTGAGATACTCCACAATCTAAAATATAGATGTGTTATTTAAAGGCACTGCACATTTTACAAAAAAGGGGGTTCCTATCTAAATGATGTACCAGGGTTAATGTGTGAATGGGGTTTGTGCATATAAATGAATTACTAAGAAAGCAAGTCCTTGAAAAAACTGCTTGTGTAAGTTATGTATGATAATGTGCTGTACAAATGATGTAGATTAAAGTCCATTTCGCAAAAGAAACCAAAGAAAACATAAAAAAATGTGTCTTTTTATTTAGTAGAGCTGTACTGACTGGCAAAACTTTACTAGCTCCAGGAGGGAGTAGTAAGAAACAGATT
Organism: Protopterus annectens; assembly: GCF_019279795.1. Taxonomy (NCBI): domain Eukaryota; kingdom Metazoa; phylum Chordata; order Ceratodontiformes; family Protopteridae; genus Protopterus; species Protopterus annectens. Next base: position 236,226,946 of record NC_056745.1, read on the forward strand.
GGCATGCATGATAAAATTATATGAGAAATTGTTTAAAGTAGATCATGTTTTAGAAAAAAATTACTGACATGAATTTGTTTACTCGCCTGTGGGAAGCGAGATTACAGTAACTTCATCTTAATATTTTTACTGTCTATCTATTTATCATGATAATTTCTGAAGTAAGTTAATGAATAACTTGCTGTAATTGTAAGGGAAGGTTCAGAACATACTTTTGGAAGACACTGCTGCGTACTGTGTTCCTCGCCTTTTTACTTATTACTAATATTCATTTTTACTATTATGTCCCCAGTTGTGGTGTAAGCCCACCAACTGGGGGGTTTCACTGTTCCAGGCATAGACTTTCAAGTAGAACCAGATCAGAAACTGTAATACAGAACAGCCAGAGGTCACCCCAATACATAAGAAACCAAATAAAATTATTTCTGCAGCTTTTTCCAAGGAGTTCATTTATGAACAAATTTTCTTTCAGAGATCATGTGGCCACAAGACACAGCGCTGAGGTCAGCCATGGGTCAGAACAGTGAGATATAAAGTGGTCTCCAAAGACAGACCATCCATTCCCTTTTAAATGTAATAGGCTAAAATATATGCTGTCATGCTTTCCTGACTTTGGGGACATTATACTGGTAAAAGTTTAAATTGCAGTCTATTTTTGTCTTTTTGTAATGATTTGGCAGTGTGTTTTATAGTCATTATTTGTCCTTTTTGCAAAGTATCTCAATACTGTTTTAATTTAAGTGTAAGATCATTACTACTACACCAGGTTAGTATTTTTTTGTAGACCACCTTTCAGAATATCTTTGAAGTAATTATTAGTCTAATGTCTATCTACGTACATTCTAACTCTGTAAAATATCCATTATTTGTCTATATTTGCGTAACTGTGTGATAGAAGCTGTCTTCCCTTGTCATAATACTGTTTATAAATATTTTTACATAGGTTATTACTTTAGATAGTGTTAGATGCAGCTTGAATTTCATTACTTTTAAAGTCACATCCTGTGCAAAAGTTTATGCTGTCTGTCCTTTAATGTATTTTTATAGGTTCATAGGTAAATACCAGGTTAATGACCACCAGGTCCTTTATAAGCTTAGCTGGGCAACCTAACTCATTTGTGTCCCCATGTAACGTAGTTTTCTATTTGGAGGGTTATGTTAGTAGGTCACTAAAGGTTTAGTGAGAGAAGTATGTTCAGGGAATATTTACTTTCTGCCTCTGTCTGTCAGAGATGTGGGGATGAGATTAGGGGTGAAGTTTTGATTTCCCATCCAGTGGTAAAGGTTACATTTGAATAGGTTTAGGGAGGGACTCTGCTTCATGTGGATCGGGAGCCTGTTCAAGAGCTTGGGGATCCTTTGAGAGATGTATCTGTCTTGCCAGCACGTTCTGTATATGCCACAAGCAAAGTTTAAATCCTTGGATATTGTGTTTCTGTTGTGATTCATTTTGCAGATGTGCACGAGGTCCACCTCTATGAAGAGGGATAACAGCTGCAGTCCTCCATTCACATGTGCACAGTTTTGAGGCTATAGTTGAAAAGTTACTGAAGTTGTCTTGATAGGTCATGTTTCAATTGATTTAGGAGGCAACCGGGATATTGTCTAGGCCCATTGAGACTTATGTTTTTGGCCTTAGGGAGTGCTGGCATGACCTGCAACCTACTAAAAGTTGGGTGGGTTATGGTAGTAGGGATTTCATGGGGGCGGCAGGGGGGAGAGTGGGGGTGAATTTAGAGCTGAATTTATATGCCAGCAGATCCACTATGTCACTTTGCTCAGTGAAGGTGGTGCCATTTACCACGATTTCAGCTCACTGCTGTCTCTCACCTTTAATGTTTCAGACATAGCTGTAGAAGGCTGTGTGGATGTCTTTACCAGGTAGGCTGTCTTGAATTTGTATATGACCTTGCTGCATTTAATTAGTCCATTTAGTTTCCTGCTTAGTTTAATTAGTGAACACTTGCCATTATGAGAGTTGCTTTGTTATATATACCCTATTAAGGTTAGGATTCTACCAGTGTGGTTTGTTTTTGGGATTTGCTTTGTATCACTTCTGGTAGTTACAGCAGCCTTTATGCAGCCATTTCCGTGGTGATACAGGGTTTCAGTGAACAATTCCATATAGGTTATTGTGAACTCTGGGTTTGGAGCAGCAATGAATTTTGACAAACTGTTGTTTAATACAAAGTAATTTGCTTTAGAATAGATATTGTTACAAGTTTTGCTTGGTTTTCCATGCTGTTTTTTATTTTGATGTTGACAGCTTTGTGGTCAGACGTCACCAGAGATGGCATGACACCCAGCGGTTAGGGTGGGGCTGGGTGCAGCATTCTGTCATATTGGTTAGTCTGTTTGAACCTGACCTGTAGTTGGAGTGTGTACTATCTGATCAAGGGTATTTGTGTTAATAAAGTCCAGGAAATGTTGTGCCTGCAAGTTGGAGGCTGTTTTTCTTTCCAAATCTGTAGAGGGGTAGCTGAAGTTGCCCATGAATAGGGTACATGGTGACTGCCTCAAGCAGATCTAGGTAAAGTTATGGGATTCTTGAGGCACAGATGGTAACTTATAGCTTGCTAGAATATGGTTAGGGGCTTCATCCATGTGCAAATCACCATAGATAAACTCCAGGGTATCATCCTATTTAAGCAATCTAGAAGAGTATTTGTTGCTAATGTAAACTGAGACACCTCTGCCTTTAGTCAGTGACCTTGATGCGATCCTGATGGTCTAAATGTGTGGAAGACACTGAAGACTAGCACTGCTGGAATACTTTCAGTGGATTTAAACCATGTCATGGTAATGACACACGTGTCCATATGCCTCACAGTGAGGAGAGCTTGTAGGGTGCTGTGTTTCTTGTTAAGGTTGCTAGCATTGAGCCAGTATAGGTTTCTTTGGCATGTCCATATGCCTCACAGTGAGGAGAGCTTGTAGGGTGCTGTGTTTCTTGTTAAGGTTGCTAGCATTGAGCCAGTATAGGTTTCTTTGGGGTTTATTTACTAAGTTGGTAGTTTTATCAATTTAGCATTGCATAAAAAAGGCTGTAAGGGACTGGATAAAGGGTTAGCCAATATCCAGAAGCCCAGGGGGACAGGTGCAGACCAGCCTTGGTAAAGCAACGTGGTGTGTTAACCATGTCCTACCATGCTGACAAATGTTGAATTTTCCTGAAATTACACCAGAAGCTTAGCCAATTGTCAAAAGTCAGTCATTTTTTGTTCATACTGCAACATCATCCTTGGCAAAGGTAGAATTCTGCTCAACCTAAAGCACGTACCTCTCTCAGACAAATATTCAGAGAGATCCGTAATGTCTCTCTGCATTTACTCCAGTGAGGTATGTGTCAGGTTGTTTTATACCCACATGGACTATGGTACATTCATATTGATACCTGTGGTGCATTAACTTGACTGCATACATAAACTTGTGGATCCTGGATCCAGATAAGCAACTGTTATATCTTCTCCTTGTCCACTCTACTGAGTGGGACATCTGTGTGTCATACAGTGGAGTCCCCTATGACAAGAGTCATGGGTAAAGGGTTTGCTTGCTTTATGGACTTCTTTATTGGGGTCCACTGGGATTCATTCTTGAGGGTCCATTGAGAGTAGACTTGTGTTTGATGTTGCTTTTAATGTGTGCTTTAGAGAATAGGTTTTGCCATGTTTAGGCTTAGGATGTCACTGAGGTTTGGGAAGATGGCTTTTGAGTGCTTCAGTATAAGATGGTCTATGTGTGTTTTGGACACTGTGTGGTGGATGTAGTAGATTTTTGCCTCTAACGACATTGCGTATGTACATCTCTCATATACTGTGTTAGTTTCTTTAAAAGGTTGTCTGTGAGCATGAGACAATTGCTACATTATCTCAGGATGCCCATATCTATCAACCTGGCTATGGAGACTTTTGGAAATTACATGCCCATGTCATCTGGACCTGTATTAGGGTAGGCTGTTATGGTTTGGGGTCTGGGTTATAAATGATGTCTCCAAAGGTGGTTTCTAGGGTTAGGGACTAGAGTTAGATATTGCTGTTATATGCACAGGCTAGCCACTCCAAGCTTAACTCTGTGCAGTGCCTGACTAAGTTACAGGTTACAGTCCTAATACTTATCTGATACTAATTATATAGGAAAACTTTACGGTCTGTTTGTGATGCTGCAGGGCACTGCCAACATCACCCTTCAATGATCAGCTCCTTGCAAATTGCATAATTTATAGCAGCAGAAAAGAAACTGAAAATTAACCAATGAGTACTCTAGCCAGTACACAACCACACTTTGAGCTCTTCTGGAGTGCTTTCCAACTCAGAAAGACCAGGCAAATACCTTCTGCCACAGGGTGGATGATCTGGTCCTTTAATGTGAAAGCACAGCAAAAAGGAACCCTTAAGTGCAATGCAACAACAAAACAACTTATTCCCTGGCTAGATCACCTTACAGCAAGGACACAATTACTTGTAATGTATCTTTATCAACAGATATTTGTAATGTTTTGATTAGATAATTTCATACCAACATCTTCTTTGTTTGAATGCACCTAAACATGGGCCAGAGTTTTCATGTGGAAAACCTTTACCACATCCTGATGACTGATGGCTCAATGAAAAATGTTTTGTACAACGATAAATGCCTTGCAAAGATTTTTGATTCATTCATTCCTGCATTAATTTAATCATCCATACATTTGTTTAAAGTAACCTGTTATTCTTCTCTTTACGGCTGTGAGGGAGCTGAACTCTATCCCAGCAAGCAAAGAAATAAGGCGGGAAACCAGTTCTGAATGGGAAGCTACCCCAACAAAGGGCACATGTGTATACACACTTATACTGCTAACCTACCGGCTGGCACTTCTGAGGATTTCAAGTATATTTATGTGTGTTTTTGGGTGTGAGAATAAACCAGAGACGCTAGGAAAAATGCACTCAAATGAAGATTTTGCTGAGAAGGTATCCCAGGCAGGAATCTAATCTGATCTTAGTACATAGACCACTCCTTACCCATTTCTGATCGAAAATGTAGATGTACATGCAGAAAAAGAGTGATATGAATGTCACAGACAACACCAATAGTATATCTGAGTTAAAGAAGTTAAGTAATATTGAATTTCAAGTTCAATAGATACATTGTATAGAAATACACAGTGTATCCGTAAAGAAGCACAGAAATGATCATTACTCCAGGGATTTCAAGAATTATACTGAAAATGGAGTTGGATACTGGTGTACAATATTTACTTTAACAGTTACATTAGACTGTTTTCATAAGAACCATCAGGGTGAGTCATGGTACTTGCTGCTGGGCTGCAGCCTCACAGCAGAAAATAATATTTATATTTGCTTTATTTGAAAGAGTGGATGGCTTTCTTATTTTGGAGGTTCAGAACTCCATGTAATAAACTGTGTGTGGGGGTGGGGTGGGGGGGTGGTTGTAATATGTTGCATTATATTTTCCTGATAGCAGCAAGCTGAAGCATTTCAGTTGTGGTCACACATGTACTTGTTTGTTCATTTAATTACACTTAGGCATCTGAGGTGTACACAGTCAGCAACATTGATGTATTTGCTAGCTTGCTATGTGTGTGTATGTGTGTGTGTGTGTGTGTGTGTGTGTGTGTGTGTGTGTGTGTGTACCTCTGTTTGGGTTTGTGTATATGCACAAGGGGGAGGTTGCAGTGGGTAGAATTGTACGCATCCTGCAACAACAAGCAGAAGTATGTTTTCTCTTTTTATTCATGTGATCACAAACATCATAGAAGTATATAATCAGTAAAGTAACTGCCATTTGTGGGCATGTATGTGTTTGTTTGTGCTCTGAATTGTAAAGTGATGAACTGTATGCATCTGACAGCAAAGAGCTGAAATGTATCTCTGTAGGTTTTATTTACATACTTCTACAGTCATTTGATGAGAGTCAGCCATCTTTAAAGAAACTGTAACTGGTGGGCAGTTGTGCATATGTGTTTGAGGAGAAATTGCATTGGACTGCACTGTACACATCTGAAAGCAAGAAGCCAAAATACATTACTGGACCAGTATGCAGTCATTTATCCATTTGATCAGAATCAGACATATGAGGTATACACAGTCAGTAAAGTGGCCATGGTGGGTGGGCAAGAGGCAGTCTGCAGAGGAAAATGGCTGACACTGTTGTCTAGTTTAACAGTCATTGATCTGGTTTGGCAGGACTCGTGTATGACCAGTACAAGCTGTAATTCATTATTGTGACCATTATTTTTTTTTTATTTGATCAAAACTGGACATCTGGATAGTATGTCAGTGAATTACTGGGACAATAGGCTGAAACCCATCCTGATAAAATATCTTTTATTTGATTATCACTTTATTGAATCAAAAGTAGTTGACTTTTCTCATTCTTGGGATTCTGAAATTTGCAGAGTATTGCACTTGTGCAGAGTTCTGTTTTCTGTCAAGAAACAAAAAATTCATCTTACTTGGCTGAGCTGTTTCTTTTAAAATAGACCATCACGTTGGTGGTTTGCCTCCCTTATACTCTTGAGGGTTATAAAATACTGTTTCCCATTGGCTCTGGTTGTGTCAATTGACTGCTACTTAAGGTAGCCTAAGAAAATAAAGCAAAAGTGAAACAAAAAAAAAAAAAGACCAAAACTGACAAGTGCAAGTTCATGTAGTGGAGAAAACTGTGCCTATCTGATTAACTAAATTGTTTTCTAAATAAAGGAGTAGTGCTCTGCAAGGCTGGCAGATTGATTACTTACTGCTTACCATCTGCAGCAGCACCGTTTTCTACATTTATTGCTTGACATGTCACACATTGTTAGTCCTTGGTGAATGACTCGTTTTCTACATGTATTACCTCACATGTCGGACACATTGTTACTCCTCAGTGAATGACTCATTTTCTACATGTATTACCTGACATGTCAGACACATTGTTACTCCTTAGTGAATGACTCATTTTCTACATGTATTACCTGACATGTCGGACACATTGTTACTCCTTAGTGAATGACTCATTTTCTACATGTATTACCTGACATGTTGGACACATTGTTACTCCTTAATGAATGACTGTGAGGAAAACAGTCCTGTACTTTACAAAAGTGTTTCTGGTAATTTCCAACAATCTGTTGCTAGGGTAAAACCATCATAAAACAGCAGTAGCATTATCTCTGATCTTCCACATGCAAGTTATGTTTTGTGACCTCTGAAGTCTCAGTAGCTGCTTTCAAAATAGGTAGAGGCAGCCATGGCAAGTATAAAGTACTGTACTATGTCTAGATATTCAGCAGTATATTTTAAAATCTAAGGCTTGCCTGTTTAAAATAGCTGAAGCCATTTTACCATTCATTCTTAAAGGTGTGTGTGTGTGTGTGTGTGTTTGTGTGTGTGTGTGTGTGTGATATATACACCCCCGCGCACACGTTTTGTGCTCATAACCTCTCAAATGTCCAGAATTATGCAGAATGTCCAGATTTTTGTCTCATATTTTTGGTATTTTCCTCATAAATCATTAAGGACTGAAATCAAATAATTACAGATATTTGTGTTTCAGATGTCATGCCCTTCAGAAAATGCATACTAATGCAAAATCTATTATTGTAGCAACTAAGTTTATACAAGCAATATTTAAAAATCTATCGCCAGTTTTGGGCATTTGTACACACCCATTATTTTTGGCTTAGTCTAGAATCCTTGCTCTATGTAATTGAGAGGTATTTCTGAGCTATTTATTACTGATTCCAAAAGACAGCAGACTATTAACATATACCAAAAACTCTGCCATACTGCTATTTGCGAGTGTTAAGCGTCCAAACTGGAGTTCACAGACTTTACAGATCACATAACTCTGAACTGGTCCGACTTCTGCTGCTGCTAAATGTTCTGTCTTCCTGAACATCAGACGTGCATGCAGCAAGCGTTACTGAGCTTTATGCGTAATGCTGACTTGGTGCGATCTGTAGCTGTCTTTTAGATACTGGAGAAATAATCAAAAAGAGAACAGTTGAAATACTACCATATGTCAGACTGTCTACCATTTAGTTCTGGTTAATACAGTATTTAATTATGTGAGTGATAACTATTTTGACAGTTATCAAAACACAAAGTGAGCAGCTGAATTGACAAAAACTGCACTAGTAACCAAAAAACAGCCAGGCAGCAACATCAGTAATCCAATGAAGGTCTATCCCTCAGCAGTGTACTTAGGATAACAGTAAACACACAGCTCCCAACAATACAAATTGAATAAAACTTTGATTGAAGCGCTTTTGTTTCACCATGTGAAACTTCAGAATAAATAATCTACTCATTGTTGTTCTTAAATACCCATGGTGGATTTGTACAAATTTAAAATCAACCATTTCATTGGATGCTAGTTCCAAACAATTAACTTGAGTAACCATAGAAAATCACAGAATTCTAAAAGTTAAAGTGCATATTTTTTTATGTTACATAAAACAACCACTTTAAAAATATACACTTTGAAAATATATATACTCATATATACAGGTTTAAATATTTTGTTATTTTGTGTTCTAGTGTAAACAAGGAAAATCAGTGCACAAAACGTGCATCTAATAGTTTTACTATGTTTTATTTGTGTTCCTACACCTACACCAGTGCTCATATTTTTAAAGCAGGAACAATAGAGAGGTGGTCATCTAACCCTGGACTGGTGCAGGCGTCAAGTTGGAGTTGCCATATTAACTCCCGAACCTCTAACCAGGTCTCCAAGTCCCCCCCATCCCCGTTCAGAAGGTTTCACTTGCTCAATAACCCAAAATCTAAACTGTGCATTTTTGCATAACACACCATGTCTGTATAAGGCATTAGTTTCATTTTTTCTTACGGATATCATGGATGTGTTCATAGATCCTATTTTTCAGACTTCTTTCAGTTTTACTTGTATAGTAGGCATAACATAGGGATCAATAAACCAAATAAACCACACCCTTGGTTTGACCGTTATAGTAATCCTTAGCTAGCATAACCTTATTTCTGTTAACATGACTGTGGCTTGGAATGAAAAGCTCACTTTTGTTGGCAATAAATCTGCATTGGGAACAATGTCCACATGCAAAGGTTCCTACTTTCCTTTTAGCCCCTCCAGTAGTGTTGGTTACCTTGTGGTTACGCTCAAACACCCTTTTTAAATTTGCTCCACTCCTAAAGCTAAATTTTAGGAGGGGAAGTAAATACTTTAAATATTGGGCATAATTTTAAACATCTCCCAGTATTTACAAATGGTCTGTTTAATTTGGATCGTAACTTGGTTATATGTAAGTACAAAAAACTGGTCACTCCCACTGTTGTTGTTCTGGGTGTAATTCCTCACTTCTGGTATTTTATTCCTATCCTCTGATGGCACCCCAGGGGGTAGATCTGGGGTGTTAACTTCAAAATTCAACAGGGGTATATATTTAGTACACCACTCAGCACACACTTCATCTTTTATGGTGTTAACTAAGTCAGGAGGGTAACCCCTTGCTATAAAGAAACGTTTTATGGTTTCGATCTCAAACAGATCCTCTGTAAGAGAAGTCTTTCAAACTGTCCTAACCATCTGTCCTTTCACAATGTTTTTCTTCTGGTGGTAGGGATGATTACTTTCAAAATGTAAGTAGGTGTTAGAAAATTTTTTTTACGATATATCTTGGATGTGAAACATCATGAAAGGACAGATGGGTAGGGCAGTTGAATGACCTTAGAGTAGATGTGTTTGAGGAGATCAAAACCATATAAAGTTCTTTATAGCAAGGGGTTACCCTCCTGACTTGATTAACACCATAAAAGATGAAGTGTGTACTGGGTGGGGTACTAAATATCTCCCTGTTGAATTTTGAAGTTAACACCCCGGATCTACCCCTTGGGGTGCCATCAGAGGATAAGAATAAAATACCAGAGGTGTGGAATTACACCCAGAACAACAACTGTGGGGAGTGACCAGATTTTTGTACTTGCATATAACCAAGATATGATCCAAATTAAACAGACCATTTGTAAATACTGGGAGAGGTTTAAAATTATGCCCAATAGCTTAAAAGTATTTACTCCCCCCTAAAATTTAGCTTTAGGAGAGGGGGGCAAATTTAAAAAGGGTGTTTGAGCGTAACCACAAGGTAACCAACACTACTGGAGGGGCTAGAAGGAAAGTAGGAACCTTTGCATGTGGACATTGTTCCCAATGCAGATTTAATAAGGTTACGCTAGCTAAGGATTACTATAACTGTCAAACCAAGGGTGTGGTTTATTGCTCCTTATGTTATGCCTACTATATAGGCAAAACTGAAAGAAGTCTGAAAAATAGGATCTACGAACACATCAATGATATCCGCGAGAAAAGGGAAACGAATGCCTTATACAGACATGGTGTGTTATGTAAAAATGCACAGTTTAGACTTTGGGTTATTGAGCAAGTGAAACCTTCTGAATGGGGGTGAGACTGGGAGACCCAGTTAGAGCTTTGGGAGTTTAGACTGGGAGACCCAGTTAGAGCTTTGGGAGTTTAGACTGGGAGACCCAGTTAGAGCTTTGGGAGTTTAGACTGGGAGACCCAGTTAGAGCATTGGGAGTTTATGGCAACTCCAACTTGATGCCTGCACAAGTCCAGGGTTAAATGACCACCTCTCTATTGTTTCTGCTTTAAAAATGAGAACACAAATAAAATATAGTTGTTGTTGTTGTGTCTTTCGGCTTTTCCTGGTTAGGGGTCGCCACAGCAGAACTCTGGTCCGCTAATGATTGGTAGTTGATTTTTACGTGCCGAGTTACCAGCCCTGACGCACAACCTTCAACAAAGGTACGTCCATTCACGCATGTCTCCACGCAGAAGACGCTCTAGCTGAGAATCGAACCGGACAGTGTCTTATTAGAACTATTAAATGCACTTTTTGTGCACTGTTTTTTCCCGCCCACACTAGAACACAAAATAACAAAATATTTAAACCTGCATTCATGAGTATACATATTTTCAAAGTGGTTGTTTTATGTAATATAAAAAACATGCAGTTTAACTTTTAAAATTCCTTTATTTTCTATGGTTACTCAAGTTATTTGTTTGGAACTAGCATTCAATGAAATGGTTGATTTTAAATTTGTACCATCTCACCATGGGTATTTAAGAACAACAATGAGTAGACTATTTATTCTGAAGAAGTTTCATGTGGTGAAACAAAAGCGCTTCAATCAAAGTTTTATTCAATTTGTATTGTTGGGAGCTGTGTGTTTCCTGTTATCCTGGTACACTGCTGAGGGATAGACCTTCATCGGACTACTGCTGTTGCTGCCTGGCTATATTTTGACATTTATGTTTTAACATCACAAATGTAATATTATTTATATAACAGATTATGTTTGCAGCCCATAATCTCTCCTAATTTACTTTGACATATACCAGCTACTGAACACAGTACATTTCTATATACTTTTAACATTTGCATGAAAATTGAAAAAGGCACCGTGAACTAGTCTTATCTAGAATGTAAGAAAGCATTACAATACATTGGATATAACTGAAGTTATAATGCAAGTTTTAATATGATCACTTTTTATACTTGAAAACCCATAAAACTGTTTCATGACTAAATTCACTAAATATGCTTATGCTTACAGTTTTAAAAAGAATCATGTATTCTAACTGAGTTGGTACTGGGATGCTGTTTCATATAGTCTATGATCGCTGACTAAAAAAATGTTGTCCTTGAAAAGTTTATTTGAACTGATAAGAACTCTGAAAACTGCAGAAAGCATTTGCACGTTATGTTTTTATTCTTCTGCATTCATAAGAGATGGTTTGCTTATGGCATAATTATTACCGCAGTCAGCCTAGTTCAAAATCTTCAGTGTAGCCTTCCTTTTCATGTATATAGTACTGTGAACCTGTATGTAGTGCTCAGGAATATGTACACCATGTCCAGTACTCAGTTTTGTCCTAAAGTCATCAAATTTGGCATTTTTGTAAGTTGTGGGTGAGCAATTCATGGAGAATGTGGTCGTCTATATATCTGAGCGCTGGCATAGTATCTATTAAGTGATGATGTGAAATGTGTGGGCTTGGACAGATATAACAAAGGTGATGTCTAGTTTTCATTTCAGTTTTAGAAGGAATATGATTGTAATTAAAAGGATCAGAAAAACAACAGTGGCCAATCCATACAAATAACTGGTACAAGAACCATGGCCTAAAACTCAGTGAAACAAATGCATAATCATACCTTTTGGGAAGTCAACCACCCCTGCAAATTACAGCATTGATAATACTCCCCTAAGAGCAGACCCATTAAGGGACCTGAGAACTCCAGTTTGATAGTAACCTGAACGTTGAGCACCATTTGTCCTTGGTAGTGAGAAAGTCCTTCTATGTGGCACCAACTTACAGGTAAGCAAGGGTATAGCATGCAGATCTAAGGAGATCATCGTCCCACTGTACTGTCTGCTCTCATTAGATCAATAATCGAGTACACTGCACTCTTTGGAATGTTCCTGACCAGGGGTTTGCAACAGCTGGACCAGGCACAGAGGTTTCTCACTAAAATAATACAGGATTTAAATAAATAGCAAGTCCTGTGTGGATCACCTCAAAGTCCTGTCCCCATAATCGGTGTCCTATAGACTGCTGAGGGAGTGATCTATGCCTAACCTACAAGACATTGTCTGATCAAGGCCTGATGAATTGGCTATGCATTCATAAAACAAACAGCACTATAATTACCCGATCTAAGGATCTAAACCTTGTGTGAGACATAAACAAAACATGTTAGAGGGACAGGTATGTGTCTGAGAGATTACCCCTTCTCTGGAACAAACTCCCCATTCATGTGAAACAGAGCTCTTCTCTAAGCCTATTCAAATGCAGTTCATGCCTGTGGGTCTTATGGGCAGGGGATGTTTGTAGATGGCCTAAGTCACAGGGATATTTCAATGCTCTTCTAGCCCATAGGCATTGACAATTGGGAAAATTGGGGCATGCATTGTAAGGCCCTAGCGCCATTAGCCTAGTAACCTGCTATGATCGTATGATTGTAAACGTGATCAGTAATTTCATATTGCCACAACCATTAAACCTTATGGTCATGATGAACTCCACCCAAAGTACATAAAACAGTAGCAGGCACATTGCATAATGTTCAATAAAAGGAATTTAGGAAAAAAGGAGGAATTCTGAAGAAAGTGGAGGCTGTGCGGGACTCCCTCAAGTCTCAAAACATGTAGAATTGGAGGCCGGATCCATGGTTAGTGAAACTTTATTGTAAGGGGGTCTCATTCTAACATACGTTTCAGTTCCTAAAAAGTAAAATCATTAGTCAACACTGCTGTACCTGTAGAATTCCTATACTGTCTCTACTAAAATAAGGCTGCTTCTAGCTACAGATATTTTGCTTCCTGAAAATAATTTAGTTATTTATCATTTGTGTTCTCTTTGATTTATAAAAAAGTGGAATTTGTAGGTTTCTTCAACTCTCACCTCATTTTGTCCATCACTGCACCACCCAGCTGGCTTACAGGTGGAAGTAGGGCTGACACTTCCATTCTGTTAACTGTTTTGTCTTTCCTTAAATCTTAGTGGGTCTATATCACTTTATCGAAGGTTCACTACCACAAACCACTGTTCATCAAACCAAACACTGGGAATGTTCACTTCAACTAATGACCTACCTACGGAAGGTAATGAGTTGCCCAGCATTCCTAGCATCACGCACAGCACAGTATTTCAAACCCACCCAGGTGGGGGACTGTGCCCCCCCCCCGAAGCCCCAATGTGGGGGTATGCTCCCATATTCCACTAACTATATATACACTACCTCTGAGATCGTACTACAATTTGGAAAAGGGCAAATATCTGATGGCCAGCTTGTTCCTTTTCCTGGTTAAGTCATTTGTTGAAGTGAACGTTCGCTGTATTTGGTTCGATGAACAGTGGCTCATGGCAGTGAACCTTCGATAAAGTGATATAGACCCATGCCTAGCCATATTTTTTGTTAATGGGACATTAACTCTATACTACCCTAGAAGTTATTTAGTGCTGAGAGGGTGCAGCTTCTTAGCTGCTTGAGGCATATTCCCCTTTTTTGATATTGAAATGCTAGACAATTTTCATTCCAGTCAATTTTTCACAATGCCAGAGTAATCCATGAATGTGCTAGGGAGCTTTTAGTGTCTTCTCTGCTTAGCTGCCACACATCTTCTTGATACAGTTATTTGACTTCTTTGTTAGGATCTTTATTAAGAACTGGTATGATATCAGTTTAAAAAGTGTTAGGTAAATGTTTTATCTACTCTAGAAACGTACAGGGTGGTGCAACATTAAATGGCTTTTATTCTGTGTTTATTTAAACATTTTACTTGTGTGATTTTGCATAAGCTATCTAATTTGTAAATCCTTTTCACTATAATTTGATTTTATGTAGCTAACATGCTATTCCTAACTGCCAGAATAGGTTTAACTACCCGTGACCCTGAATTCAAAAAGTGGTCAATCTGGGATTAAACAATTTATTCCTAGTTGTTTGTAAACATCTATTTTCTGCTCTTTGTAATCTTTCTGTAAGAATTATTCATTGATTTGCCCTCAGTTGAGTTTGCAAAAGTTGCTTTTGGATGGATCAAGTCACTTACTTAGTAAACAGCAAAGTTTTAAAACAGTACTTGAGAATTATAAGGAGCTGTTTAGTTAAAGTGTATTATGTAGTTTACCATCACTTTAATGAATATTCTTATTCAACCCCCCCCCCCCCTACCCTGGAGTTTGAGTAAGATATGATGAAGTGTAGTATGAACAGACAATACTGAGCATGTACACACATGCATGCACATTTAAGCACTCCTTGAAGGGGTGCACTTTTCTTTAGAGTTCAAACAGCAGTAAACAAGTATGGAATTATTCTTTGGTCTGGCATGTGTTTGTTTAAAATTCTGCGGGGGGGATAGATGGACACAAGACAGCCCCGTAACTGCATAATTTCTAGTATCCCCTTCGTGTTGAAATAAAACAGTTGAATAGGCATGCCTAAAGGTTCATGTATTCAAAAAGACATGTAATATTTTGTAGAACAATAGCACTGCTGCTTCTGCTTTGCAAACAAGAATTATTGTTAATCGTGGCATCCAGTTTGAACTTCAGAAGGAAAAACATTACATTCCAGAGTAAAGCTTTGTGATACACGAGGCAGAGACAATATGTGATATTCCATAAGTTTCAGTTTGTGAAGGACACTGGAAAGTGATAGTTTGAAGCAGTTTCTGTTTTATGAAGTCATAACTTTTATTTTTGACAGTACTTCAAAGACTTTTCACGCCCCACAGTGAAAAAACAGGGGAACTACGCATTCAGTGTCTGTCTTGAGAAAGATAACCATGGGTGTTCTTAGCTTATAAGAAGCACATCTTATCTGGATTTGATAGAAAGGAAATGTGTTTTGTAGATGTAAAACAACTTCTGTTTTTGCAACTGCATATTATCTGCCTCTTGGGGTTCTCAGTATTTAACGCTGTCCATTTGTTTATTCTTTTAATAACTGTTAGTATATATTATATGTAAGTTTCTGTTATGTGGGTTTGCTTTGTAGTCTCAAGTTAGCTTACTGCCTGAGTTGTTTAAAAAAAATAGGGTAACAAACATAAGATTAATATAGACTGTTTTGTTGTACTGAAGTGTATTTTTGAAGTTAATGTTAGCTGTTTTCCCAAGGATGTACTTGTCTGCTTACTTTTTGTATATTTATTTATTTATTTATTTATTTATTTCATTAAACTATATAATTGTGAAATAATGAGATCCCTTTTTCAGAACTTAGGCTATTTTTTTCTGTATATTTGCACCTACTGTTATACCCTAGAACTTCTATGTCTTTAATTTAGATGGAGTGCAATTCTACACACACCTATTATATATAACTTTTTTTTGTTTATCAAGTTTATCTTCATTTACAAATAAACTGTTTCTCTATAGTTCAAAAGTAACACAGCATGAATATGTCCTTCACTGAAGAAAGCAAAATATGCACAACTCAGCTATGCACTCATGGACGAAAAGTCCAGTGTCAACCATCAGATAAACTTAAAGTGATATTTCAGTGAGGTCAGCCAGTAGCCTTATTGCAGTGGATGCCTTCACCTCATCAGATACACATCCCTGCCTTTTTTATTTTTAAAATGAAGCAACAGCTTCATGAATCCTTTTGTGACTTTTAAAACCAATTGCTGAAGTTCACCTTCAGTGTGCTGCTGGCACGTGTTCCACTCCACCTCCACCGAGAGGTGCATACTGACATTATTACTAGGACTGTCCTGGGCTGCACTCCATCCAGGCCGCCGGAGCCTTACTATAGCATGCTTCTTAATATGTTGTTAACGCTGCATAAAGGTAAAAAGAAAATTTGATTACTGTATGCCGCAACAGGAAAGATTACGTTCTTTTATCTTTATGCAGTCATACAAACAATTTAAAATGCATGATTTCGTGAAACTTGACTGACTTGAACGAAGTATGACTTCATTTGTGGAGGACTTTTTTTTTTTTTTTTGGTCTGCTTTCCGCACTTCCATGCCCAGTTCAAAGTATGCAATAAATGTGTACATGCTGATAAATTCTTATATGTGGCATGCATCAATTTATGTGTACAAGTCGTACATTTAGTGATGTGTAATGTATGTCTTTTTATACCAGGTTATAGCATTTTGTTCATAAGTATGTTACAAAGCTTCTTGAAAGGTAGATGAAGCAGGCAGTTTGACTTGTGAGAGCAGTGGTATAATTTGGTTGGTTACGTTAAACAGTACCTGCCTCTTCCACTAGCTGTGACTGCCCAGTCTCATTTTATAAGGGGAAATCAAGTCATTTAAGTAGCAGAAACTTGCCTTTCTAAACGTCAGTGTACTTTTTTTTATTTTGATAGTATGACCACACAAAACCCTTACTGTGAATATATGTTCATCAGCATTGTTTTCCTTTCAGAGTCCTTTCTGCATCTAGCTGAACCCAAACAGCTCATAAATGCAAGGGCCAGATAAGAAAATGATACCCACTATTTCTAGGGAAAATGCTGACAGTGTGCGCACTATTTATTTATTTATTTTATATAAAGAGCTGTAACTTTAGCACACAAATGATCAAGGTTTAGCTTTATTCACTTTAAGAATGCCTGGATTGTATATTACATCACATTGTAGTAATTCTTATGTAACAAACATGAGCCAAGTGCATACAGGATGAAGACAGAAGTAGAGACTGTAGCTTACTGTTTATCTTTAGGGGCAGCTGTATGCTGGGGCTGGCAAAGAAAAGGTTTTTATTGCGACACTGGTAATGTGCTTATGGAATGGAAATAAACTGACACAACTGTGACCTGAAGCCCTTTCTCTATCTGTAGGAAAACATGCATTACAGACATTTCTACACTGACAAATATACCTGTGCTTAAACATGAGAAAGGGATGGCATTGGATGGTCACACTGCCCATTTCCTGAAGAAAAAAAAGCAATGTGTGTACTGCTGATATGTGTTTTATCATTCCCTGCAGAATTTCAAGTATTTATTACAGATGGAAGCTAACATCAGTGGGGCAATGTGCCCTTTGTAGCATCATGAAATAATACAGATACAGAGTAGCGTCAGAGAAGCACAGACTCTGACAACAGGTGTCTGCTGCTTGATCAGACTGATCCACCCATTTCCTTACCTATTAAACAAGCTGAAGGTTGTACTTCATCAGTAACTTTCTCCCCAACTTTTATAGCTAATCTTTTATGCCGGTCCCATTCATTCTTGAATTCACTGACTGATTTGACTGTATGACTTCTTTATGAAGGCTGCAGTAGCTATTTGCCACTTTTTGCTCTTCTCAGACACCGCTGTGCAGTGTACTGCCTCCACACTTCTTCCTCCTGTAGTCCTGCACCTCCAGTTTCACAAAAAATGGACCAACTTAAAAATGTGTAATTCACTTTGTGAATCTCCTGCAGGTCTCTGTTTTCTGAATGGGTCCAGAAGCTCTTCTTTACTTAAAATGTTCTGTTACAGCCTAACTTAACTGGCTGCTCTACAACACATAAATAATACCTGTCTGTATATGTTACTTACCTAGTTAGATGAGACCTCTAGGTCTTTTTTATGTATGTATGGAAAAAGTTGTACCTCTTGTGCCGTAGATGTACTAAATCGTAATTGAATCTATCTCCCATAGTTTCAGATACAGGTCACAGTATAGTGTGCCATCTGTTTCTTCTTATGGTATGCAGAATATTTTCTGTCATGTGTGTTTGTTCTAAGTACTGGATTATTTTTGGGAACTACCTGTTCTGCTTCATTTGTGTATAGGCCAGAGCTGATTGCCAGCATCTACGTTTTACTAGAAAAAATGTTAGTTTTCCAGGTATGTCATCATTAGACTAGATATTCCTTTTGTTTTTCCTGTTGTATATGTATTGTTCAACTTGTTTTTATAGTAAACTTTGGTATTATAATTTTATGTAGCATAATCACATCAATTTTGTATGGAGCTTGTCTCTCCTGGCCTTCTCTGAAAAGGGGCAATGCCCAGGCTGACTAGACTGGCAAACAAATGCTCAATAAATCAAATAAAATTATTTGTCAGGCTGTTTTCTTAAGGTTACACACGCTGAGATCTACTTTGCCGTTTAGTAGCAAATCGTGTTTTTCATCCTCCGAGCTATGTCCATTTGGTCTGTTTCCTTGCAAAGACGCAGTCTCCATAACTGCACTTGATACTGTGAGTCAGGGTTTTACCAAGTGTTCCACTTAATCCACCTGTAAGGATGACAATTTCTTTTCTGTTGACTGATGACATAATGATGTTAAGGTTTGCCCTTCATGACTTATGGTTTTGTGGTTCATTTCTGACCTTTGGTTACTGTTAGTGTGGTGTCAGCATGTTCTTCCTATGCTGCATAGATATTTCCCAAGTATTTCAGGTTCCTCGCCCCCTCAGAAAAGTATTGAGTGAAGTGCCAAATTAAAGTGTATATGTGTGTGTGTGTATTTGTATGTACTATAGTAGTAGATGGATGTTGAAAATGTCAGTATGAAACTACAGTCACTGAGTCGGTTACTGTTTGATGTGACTGCAGATCTTCTGAATTCAAACATCAAGCAGTATTGTCATTCTTTGGTAGTGTAAAACGTAAACAGTAGCACTCATAAATAATATAAACATATTTTAATATAAAATAGCTTTATCAGCACCTGAATAGACCTGACAAATACTGTACCTATACTATACCATACCATAAACACTGTATTGATTTGATTTTAATATTGAAATAAAGTAATTAAAAGCCTGTCTGGATTAATAATATTTGAAATTTATATTTCCACTAGAAAGCATTGCATGCGGAACGGTTTTCAGTTGTGGCACGCTAAGTGGATTAGAATTGAATGAATTGAACAGAGAGAAGAGAAAGAGAGAGAATGCATGTATGAAAGCAAAAGTGGCTGTGTGTGAGATCGGAGAGATGTATGAAAGCTGAAGAGAGTGTGTGTGTGAGACAACAGAGAGAGAGAGTGAATGAATGAATGCTTATATGAAAGCTGAAGAGACTCCGTGTGTGTGTGTGTGTGTGTGTGTGTGTGTGTGTGTGTGTGTGTGTGTGTGTGTGTGTGTGTGTGTGAGAGATCGGAGAAATTGTGCAATCTGATGCAAACTGAGTGAGTATGGAATGAGTGTTGACATTTTAGTGGTTGGAGAGATAGAGAATGTATTTGTATCTTCCTTTTTAACACTTTAAAAACATAAGGTATGTTTCTGACGGGGGAGACAAAATGCAACACAGGAAAAACAGAATTGTTCATACTGCACTGTATTTCTTCGATTTTTTTTTCAGGTTGCTTCAGAGTTCTGGTTGCTTGAGTTAACTGAGAGTTTACTGTACCTACATTTTCATGTGCTGTAACTTTTCAGAATCACTAACCCATTTTCACGGCATACCCTGCTGTACTGCATGTAACCTTCATTTTTGACTGACTTGAGCCACATTGTTAGGTGAACAGGCATTCCTAGGTAGCTGCCTACTTCATGATGTTATTTTTATTTGTTTACTTTAGCATTTTGATAATGAAATAGTCCAACTTGAACTTTTAATGTCTGATATAATCAAGGTATTCCAGTTAAAAAGGAATTAACGGCAAACTTGTGTCCAGTTTTTGATCACAACACTTTACCTGCACTGCTACAATACTGCATAATCCTTTCTTACTGCTCCTATCCCTCATTAAATGCCATGTCCAAGTCTTTCTTGGAAAACAGTTGTAGTGCTAGCTGCTTTTTTATAAGTTCCCCTTGTGTGACTTGAAGTGTGTTATGTATGATCCTGCTCTCAAAACATGAGTTATTTAATACCCAGTGATCTGGGTGTATTGAAATCTCCCCTCATAACCCCCCCCCCCCCGACATACACAATCACTGAAGTCTAAAGCATGCCATGGCATTTTATTTTCTTCCCATGGGAAGCAGATTATACATTCTGTCTGTACATTCTGCTGCGATTTCTTCATTATGAACCATAGTACCTCTATTCTTTGTTTATTCAGTGATCATTTTATTTTAATCCTTCCTCTAATACAGGGACCTGAACCTTTTTCCACTTTACTGTGTACATAGAATGTCTGCATCACATTGTTGGTCTTCATGTAATGTGTTTGTTACTAAGCCAAGGTAATAGTATTTTTTTTCCATTAGTCTTTCGTCTTGACTGTGGACAGTAGTACTTATTACTTACTGATCTTTTGACTTCTTTATTCAGGTGTGTGTGTGTGTGTGTGTGTGTTGTGTGTGTGTGTGTGCACCTACATACATATATGTGTTTTTATATATATATATATATATATATATATATATATATATATATATATATATATGATGTACTGACAACACTTTAACAGCTGTAACATCGACAGGCTTCAGTGCGCACTCCGAGGTTATTCCTTGGGACATGCAAACGTTTAAGCAAGCCCCCTGTACCCCACACCCCCTTCTAATTATTTAACTTCAAAATCACAAAATCCGTGGATAAAGCACATATTCCTCAACTCAGAAGAATTAACTGACCTCGCACAACTGATGACTGGCAGTCTAAATATCTAAATGTATCTGTAATTTTTCTATGTGGAGCTTTTCTCCCCGGGCCTCTGCTGAAAAAGGGCCTTTTTGGTTCAGTCAGACACCCCCGGATAACAAATGTAAAATAAGTAAAAATAAATATTGACCAAAGTATGTCGACAAAACAGAGGTCAGTTTTAGTCTCAATCAACCAGGTGCAGACATCTCATGTATAGACACACACACACACACACACACACACACACACACACACACACACACACACACACACACACACACACACACACATTAGATCATCAAATATTGAATGTTAAAAAGAACAACCATTTTAGAGCAAATCTAAACTAATTGAATAGTAAAATATATATATATTTTTTTTTTTGGGGGGGGTCTAATTATATTACCAGCACTGGCATCACACAACAGCAGGGCAAAGGCAAGTTCCCTGACCCCAGTGCAACAAGATCTTACACACAGAGCAGACAGCAGGCTGAAAAACAAGAAAAACGCTTTTGCTGTTCTGAACTGTGAGTATATGTATGTGTAGAATAGATATGTAATATGTGTAATATTTGTATTTCTGCATTTTTACATTTTCCCAGTTGCCCTTGCTTTCTGCTCACACTGTTCTCAGTGCTGGAAACTGTCATTAATCCCCTGTTTTTAGGAAGAGGACTGCATTTCCCATATATTGTATGCTCCTCCTCTTAGGTAGGTACTAGGCTATTGACCCTAGGGCCCATACAAGCCTAGCCAAAAAATGTACCCTGGCTTTCGCCACCCAAGAAAATTATTTTCCTGTGCCCCTGTCGAGCAGATCCACAGAAGTGATCCCCGGGGTGAATTTCCCATTTCCCATCCAATCATCTGGACAGTTTAGGTTCTTAAAGTACTAAAACGTGTCACTTAAAATCCTGGTTCCTTGCTGTACCAGATAAGCTGTCATGCTAGCCTATCCTGCATCTTCCCAGCTGGATTCCCAAATGGTTTGAGCTCTGCAGAATATTTTCAAAGCCCAGAATGTTAAGCACCCTCATCTTTGCACATGTCTCAGACCAACAGCATATCCAAAAGGAAAAAAGTTATCCCTAGAAAGGTATAACTAGCTTGGGGTGGAGAGAAACTGATTTACAGATTACCTTAGTTTGTACTGCAGATTTTCCTGGTGATTTTTGTGCAAACTCTAAACTCCCAGGCTGCCCCCTTGCTGGAAATGGATTAAGGAAAATATGCATAAGGGCCAATGAGCCATGACTGTTGTAAGGGTCCAGCTGGATATCAGGACAAATCCATGAGAAATGTATCCCAGAAATTCCTGTCAGCTTCCCTTCGTGATGGCAATATTCATATTCATTCTTTACATTGATGATGGACAAATAAATATTGATTAGAAGTACTTTTAGTTTAAGAAAATAACATTAAAATTGATTAAATAGCATTCTGTTTTATGTTTTTCTTTAGTCTTGACTGCCTATGTATTGAAAAGAAGTTGAGCTTTATTGTCTTAATGCTATTTAGTATTTTAATCACAAAAAAGTTGGTCTGTCCTTTATGTACGTATATGTGTGTGTGCGCGCATATATATATATATATATATATATATATATATATATATATATATGCATGTGTATATATATATATATATATATATATATATATATATATGTATGTGTATATATAGATGTGCATGTATATGCATATACTTTGATGTACATTACCTCGTGACCCTTTTCTTCCACTGTCTGAAATGTAATGTTTTCTGGAAATATTGCACCTGTGAGATGAATATTGTACTGTTCAGGTAGCCTGATTTATAATTTCACTTGAAATGTTGGAACAACTGCTGTCTTCTTTATTTGTGTATTTATTTGAATTATTTTATTGTTGCTGGGTTGGTGGAGGGGGGAGTGATCCAAAGATTGTTTTCAGCCACAATGCAGGGACAAGATTAACACATAAGAAATTAGATGCAGTTGTTGTTTGTCTTTCGGCTTTTCCCGGTTAGGGGTCGCCACAGCAGAACTCCGGTCCGCTAATGATTGGCAGTTGGTTTTTATGGTGTCGAGTTGCCAGCCTGATGCCCAACCTTCAACGAAGGCACGCCCATTCAACGCATGTCTTTCGAACGCCCACTATGTGTACTAAATAGCTATACAAAAGTAGACTTCTGCCTTTTGACTACTAGACATTTTTCTAAGTGAGAATATTCCAACAGCAAATTTTTTTGAATTTGTTAACCAGGGTAGACCACTGATCCCATTGGGCCTGTGATGATGTGAGGTATTGCCCACTATGCCAGGAGAAGTAGCGCAGTGGATGTGTAGTATATGCTAGCATAACTAGCTGGAGATTTGTAAAGAATTGTATGGCACTTGTATATCAAATTAATTTGTACAGATGCTTGTGTTGAAAATGTATTTGTAAAGCTGCTTGTGTGTTAAAAATGTACCACCAGTAGGTCCTGTTGGACAGAAAAGAATTACATCTGTATGTTAGAATGTATTGTAGCTGTTGAAATGAATATATTGTAACAGATGATACTGGAAGAGAATATGTTAATCTCAGAGCTAACCTTGTAAAATAGTCTAAAATTAAATTTCCTGGTTTAGGCCAAAAAACGGTATATCTCACAGTTCTGATTGCAGCCAGAGACAAAATTTCTGTGAAAACCAGGGCTAGGAATTCTACTGTATTGCCCTTAGTGGTGAACGAATTGCTACCCTGAAAGGGTGGATGTTTTTGTAATGGTTATACATTCCAGATGAGATAACATCTTGGCAAAGCTCTGTGTGTGTGTGTATGGTAACACATATGTGCAAGATTCTGTCTCTCTT